>NW_015505597.1:164504-202277 GCF_001515645.1 Sinocyclocheilus grahami
CTGTATACATGAATTATCCTGAATTATTGATCTTGCCCTTCATTTGCATCGGGAAGAGAATTTCCTTGCATTTTATCTAGACTACATATTTGCTGCCCTTGCATCATAGGAGAAAAAATGTAAGAAGTTTGAATCCATGCTTGACAAGCTCCTGTCTCAACATCTCCAAAGGCCTCTTCCTTTGTGGCTGGTGCTGTTGTTATGGACCACCGTGTCTACAATGCTCCTGTTCCATTCAAAATAATCTTGATTGTCTGCCTGAATGATCTCAAACTTAAATTCTGAAAAATGTTTAGACATTTACAGTCAATAACTGAAGTTGTCCCAGAAGGACTACAAATCTGTACTATCATAGTAAAACTCCTCTCTAGTCATCTCTTCTCCCTTTCCTTCTCCTCTCCTCTTTTCTCACATCCTGCTCTCTGCTTATCTCTCTCATTGCACCTCTTTCTCTACCCACTCCATCACCTTAGCCTCACACCACTTTCTTTACCCCCACCCCTATTTTTATTAGGGGTTCAAGCACATAGTGCTGCAACCCTATTCTAATTGTTAGGAGTTTTATTATTATTATTATTATTCCCTAAAACTGATTGTGCAGCCCAAACCTAGAGAGCTGAAACTTTGTCAGATTGTAGTAGTCCGGCCTTCTTGTCAGATCCAAAGACTCACCGTACTCGGCCAATAGAGGGCGCTACAGCGATCAAAAATGCAATGTCATAGACTCAATTGGATCTTATATCATTGGATTCCTTAGCTCAATCAAAACAAAATGGCTATCTCCGATTTCATTTCCGTCTGATAAAATTTTTTTTGTCAGAAACCTACTTTTGCGAACTAGTCCTAGGTTTTTCCCCCGGTCGGAACCAAACCAGTGCAGAAATGTTCTTTGGACAATAAATATAAAAAAATGATCCAAAAAAAAGTTTGAAATTTCAACTCACCGTCGCTTAGGGACGCAAAAAAATCTGTTAGGGACTGGGCCATTTTTACTAAAATGGCTATAACTCCTGAACGGACTGAGATGTCTTCACCAAACTTGGTACTCATGTGTGCAAGTTCAATCTTTGGTCAAATAAAAACAATTCGCAGTTCTGCCACTTGGTGGCGCTATAAGACGAAAAAAACCTAAAAATGACTATAACTATGCAACTGTTGGTCCGATCGACTTGAAAATTGGTATGCATGTGTCTTCGTCCAAAGGGGCACAAGTGTCTATGAGGACATTCGCGTATCTAAAAACACATGGCCGCCAATTGGTCAAAGAAGTTTAAGCACCTATTGGACAAGGTTAACGGAGGTCGATCAGAACAAAACTCGGTGGGCATATTCGACTCATGGCCCTAAAGGTCTGTAAGAATTTTGAAAGAAAATGGCCACTAGTTGGCGCTAACGAGCTTTTTTGGCTCAGTAATCATGTGGTGTTTCACAAATCCACACAATATGCATATCATTCGATAGACCTCCTCATAAACAACTTTGCCTCAAGAACCATTGCTGTCAGTCAAATCATTCATTAATTATTCACAAATATGTTCAAAACCTACTTTTGCGAACTAGTCCTAGGTTTTTCGCTCAATCTCAATCAAACCACTGCAGCGATATTCTCTGGACTCTTTAGATCAATAATTAAATTTTTTTTTTTTTAATTTTGTCCTTTGGTTATCTTTAACGGGGTACTTTAGAAAAGGGGTGTGGTCAAATATACCCATAAGCATATAAAACTTAAACGAAAACTCGGTGACTCGAAACTTGGTGAAACCATGTGTCAGATGACTCTTAACAAGCATGCAAAGTTTCATGGAGATCGGACCATAGGTGGCGCTATAACAGTTAAAAAGACCTCAAAAACACAAAATTTGAATAGAAAATGACCTCATATTGTAGAACATGTACATATATTCACAGAAACACCAGATCTTCATATCATATGATAGAACTCCTCATTCTGAACAACTTCGCCTCTGGGACTAATGCTGTCAGTCAAATCGTTAATTAAATATTTTAAATTATGTTACAAACCTACTTTTGCGAACTAGTCCTAGCTTTTTCGCTCAATCTCGATCAAACCCCTGCAGTGTTATTCTCTGGACTCTCTAGATCAATAATTATCAAAAAAATGTAGAATTTTGTCCTTTGGTTACCTTTAATGGGGTCATTTAGAAATGGGGTCTGGTCAAATATACCCAAAACATGTGTCAGATGACTCTTAACAAGCATGCAAAGTTTCATGGAGATCGGACCATAGGTGGCGCTATAAAAGTTAAAAAGGCCTCAAAAACACAAGATTTGTATAGAAAATGACCTCAATATGTAGAACATGTTCATATATTCGCACAAGCACTAGATCTTCATATCATATGATAAATCTCCTCATTCTGAACAACTTTGCCTCTCTGACCAATGCTGTCAATAAAACTGTTAATTAAATATGTGAGATTATTTAAAACACCTACTTTTATGAACTAGTCATAGATTTTAAACTCAAAATCAATAAAATCAGTGCAGTACTATTCTCTAGACTCTCTAGGTCAATAATTATCAAAAAAATGGTTTTATCAAAAACACATTTTTACAACTATAAACCAGTAATTTTATAATATGTTCTTTACATAGTGTACCCAAAGGCCTATAAATCATAAAAGAAAGCCTACAACATCTCTCAAAACTGTGTAAAATGATACATAATTTCGTTCAAAACAAGCATGCAAAATTTAAGAGAGATTGGGCAAAAAAATGACACTATAATAGTTGTAAAGGTTAAAAACACGGTGTTGTATGAGAAATTGCAATTATAACCACTAGATGGCAGTGGAAGACCACTAATGGGCTCATTAAATGCCCTAAAACAGTACTGTTCATAGGTTAGGTTATGGATTCATGCTAAGATATTATAAAATCACTGTTATAACATTTAAAATCACATTGCGTCAAAGTTTACCATTTTGTTTATACAGACATATCCGTTTTTACAATTATGCCAGATTATGATTACAGTGAAACCTGAAAATGACATATTAACTCATAAAAATAGAAGACTTGCAATAAGTTTTGTCACCTATAATTTAACTCAAATATCTATATCTGCAACAAAATGTGTGTGCATGTATGTGTGTGTGTGTGTTTGTTTAAGCATGCTGATTGAGTATTAATATACTAGTTTAATAATTTCATTTCCGTGTGTGTGTGTGCGTGTATGTGTGTGTGTGTGTCTTTGAGCCTATTCTCTATATTGGATGTGTTTTACTGTCAGTCATACATCCAGGTTGGCCAAGACCACCTTAAAGGCCTTAAAATGCAAACACCAGATCTTCATATCATATGATAGAACTCCTCATTCTGAACAACTTCGCCTCTGGGACTAATGCTGTCAGTCAAATCGTTAATTAAATATTTTAAATTATGTTACAAACCTACTTTTGCGAACTAGTCCTAGCTTTTTCGCTCAATCTCGATCAAACCCCTGCAGTGTTATTCTCTGGACTCTCTAGATCAATAATTATCAAAAAAATGTAGAATTTTGTCCTTTGGTTACCTTTAATGGGGTCATTTAGAAATGGGGTCTGGTCAAATATACCCAAAACATGTGTCAGATGACTCTTAACAAGCATGCAAAGTTTCATGGAGATCGGACCATAGGTGGCGCTATAAAAGTTAAAAAGGCCTCAAAAACACAAGATTTGTATAGAAAATGACCTCAATATGTAGAACATGTTCATATATTCGCACAAGCACTAGATCTTCATATCATATGATAAATCTCCTCATTCTGAACAACTTTGCCTCTCTGACCAATGCTGTCAATAAAACTGTTAATTAAATATGTGAGATTATTTAAAACACCTACTTTTATGAACTAGTCATAGATTTTAAACTCAAAATCAATAAAATCAGTGCAGTACTATTCTCTAGACTCTCTAGGTCAATAATTATCAAAAAAATGGTTTTATCAAAAACACATTTTTACAACTATAAACCAGTAATTTTATAATATGTTCTTTACATAGTGTACCCAAAGGCCTATAAATCATAAAAGAAAGCCTACAACATCTCTCAAAACTGTGTAAAATGATACATAATTTCGTTCAAAACAAGCATGCAAAATTTAAGAGAGATTGGGCAAAAAAATGACACTATAATAGTTGTAAAGGTTAAAAACACGGTGTTGTATGAGAAATTGCAATTATAACCACTAGATGGCAGTGGAAGACCACTAATGGGCTCATTAAATGCCCTAAAACAGTACTGTTCATAGGTTAGGTTATGGATTCATGCTAAGATATTATAAAATCACTGTTATAACATTTAAAATCACATTGCGTCAAAGTTTACCATTTTGTTTATACAGACATATCCGTTTTTACAATTATGCCAGATTATGATTACAGTGAAACCTGAAAATGACATATTAACTCATAAAAATAGAAGACTTGCAATAAGTTTTGTCACCTATAATTTAACTCAAATATCTATATCTGCAACAAAATGTGTGTGCATGTATGTGTGTGTGTGTGTTTGTTTAAGCATGCTGATTGAGTATTAATATACTAGTTTAATAATTTCATTTCCGTGTGTGTGTGTGCGTGTATGTGTGTGTGTGTGTCTTTGAGCCTATTCTCTATATTGGATGTGTTTTACTGTCAGTCATACATCCAGGTTGGCCAAGACCACCTTAAAGGCCTTAAAATGCTTGAACCCCGGTAATTGCTGCTTGCAGCTATATTTTATTATTATTTTTATTATTTGCATATTCATTCTTGCTCTTTGTATACTTTCCCTTTTATTACTACTCTAAAGCAATTGTGATAAATGTGTAAACGATTAGGAAAACTGCATTTCTTGTGTTGAGTGTATGATTAACCGAATAGTTATCAGTTTAGAGCCAATCGAAAATATACCATGTTCATTTGATAGAATGACAAATTACAGAGTTTGGTTTGTTGTGTTTTGGACAAATGGTACATAAATGATTGTAATTTGTGTAAAACCTTTTTTTCATTTCAGATATTTTGAAGTATTGGTTGGTTGTATTAACTATTGTGAAAACATTTGAGAGTTTTGTGCATATTGTTTTGAGGAAATTACTTGCATGATTTGTAATTTGTTTGAAATGAATGAAAACATACAATCTGTACAATTATAAAGTGTTCAGGTCACTGTTAACTTTTTTGAGAACAGTGACCTGAGTTTGGAGAAATGTGTCAAATCGATTGGGAAAAACTGTAAGATATATACAAATGAATATTATTTACTGCCATCTGATTATATGCATATGTGTGTGTGTGTGCGTGTGTGTGTGTATACAGTAGTCAACATTTGAAGTGGATCAAAAAAGTTCATCAAACGCATTTTGGTTTTAGGACAACTTTAATGAAAGGTTTTGATCCACTTCAAATGTTGACTAGTGTATATATATATATGTATATATATATATATTCTTTTTTTTTTTTTTTTTTACAAGTCAATCTATTGAACCAATTTCACAGATTTTAATGTACGAGTCCCTAAATGATTTCTCATGGACAAAATGTTGTATTACAGCCTTCATCATTTCACAATGTAAGAAAACAACATTAACGACATTTGGCATATTACAATAACCTGTATATCACTATCTGCAGGTATTAATCATGGACCTGTGATAGCTGGGGTGATTGGAGCTCAGAAGCCCCAGTATGACATCTGGGGCAACACAGTGAATGTAGCAAGCAGAATGGACAGCACAGGAGTGCTGGGAAAAATACAGGTAAGAGGGTTTATAATAAGAGTTTTATTATTATTATTATTAACTGTGCAGAACCATTGTTTGCTTCTTTATTGGTTTTTAATATTTTTAATTGCCTCAAATCCTTTCACTAGATGTTTGATTACAGTTAAAGTAACTCTGTGTGTAAAACCAGTGGGATTAGGAGAATGCTCATGCTTTGAACAACTTGTAGTGCGATGACTCATTAACCCATTTAATTCCTGTGTGTGTGTGTGTGTGTGTGTGCAGGTTACAGAAGAGACGAGTCGTATCTTGCAGACATTAGGCTACATGTGCACATGCAGAGGAATTATAAATGTGAAAGGGAAAGGAGAGCTCAAAACATACTTCGTCCACACTGAGATGAGCCGGTCTTTATCCCAGGGGAATGTAATGCCATGAAGCATAGCAACAAACATGCAATGAACTGCAGACATCTACAAACGGGAATACAAGGGACATTTGTAAATAATTGCTCCTAGTCTTTAGATGCACGAAATATTGGATGTATTGAAAGTGATACCATTTCTACTGTATCTCATAGGCAGGTTTTGTGCACAGGGTACTACTGTAAGTATGGTAGCAATTATTTTGTAAGAAAATCAAATATAACAAAAAGTGTTTTGATGTTTTAATGCCATTTTTCTTTTCTTTGTTTTTCTTTTTTAAAAACTTCATTAAACTTTATATGTACTTGTCTTTCTGAGGGCATCTTTATTTTTAAGACATTTAAGAGTTTTTGATACGCTGTAGTTACAAATGACAGGAATAAGCTAGTACTTAAATGTTTCTGTGTCGTGTCACTAACATGCTGTGCATGATGTGTCACATATTTACACCAAGGGCATATAGATGTAGCTTTGGACAGTTGGGACATATCCCTATGAGAGTTGTGAATGCAATATAGTATTCTATGTTTGTATGTCTGTTTCGTGTTTTTATTCATAATGAAAATACTTTTTTCCCTTTACACATTTCATGAACATAAGGTGTACTGTCAAGTTGTTCTGTGCAATCTCTGTGCACCTTCTTTGAGCACTGGACCACTGTCAACAATTTCCGAGAGGTGTTTTCTGTTTCATTATTGTCACAAGTGGACAAATAATGGGCTAAAACAGCAGTAAAAAAGTAGTTTTTCTGAACTTTATATTTAATGTATTCATTGTTCAGTTGTAGGTCGCCAAATGAAAGTAAAGTTGGACATACTTTGTTTTTTTCGGCATTTTTATCTTTATAGGACAGTATTGACGGGAAACGAGGTGTGAGAGAGAAGGGGGACAGGATTGGGAAAGGACCGCGAGCCGGGACTCTAACTCGGGTCACCCAAAGCACAACAGCACTATACAGTGGGTACGGAAAGTATTCAGACCCCCTTAAATTTTTCACTCTTTGTTATATTGCAGCCATTTGCTAAAATCATTTAAGTTAATTTTTTTTTCCTCATTAATGTACACACAGCACCCCATATTGACAGAAAAGCACAGAATTGTTGACATTTTTGCAGATTTATTAAAAAAGAAAAACTGAAATATCACATGGTCCTAAGTATTCAGACCCTTTGCTCAGCATTTAGTAGAAGCACCCTTTTGATCTAATATAGCCATGAGTCTTTTTGGGAAAGATGCAACAAGTTTTTCACACCTGGATTTGGGGATCCTCTGCCATTCCTCCTTGCAGATCCTCTCCAGTTCTGTCAGGTTGGATGGTAAACGTTGGTGGACAGCCATTTTTAGGTCTCTCCAGAGATGCTCAATTGGGTTTAAGTCAGGGCTCTGGCTGGGCCATTCAAGAACAGTCACAGAGTTGTTGTGAAGCCACTCCTTCGTTATTTTAGCTGTGTGCTTAGGGTCATTGTCTTGTTGGAAGGTAAACCTTCAGCCCAGTCTGAGGTCCTGAGCAATCTGGAGAAGGTTTTCATCCAGGATATCCCTGTACTTGGGGATATATTCATCTTTCCCTCGATTGCAACCAGTCGTCCTGTCCCTGCAGCTGAAAAACACCCCCACAGCATGATGCTGCCACCACCATGCTTCACTGTTGGGACTGTATTGGACAGGTGATGAGCAGTGCCTGGTTTTCTTCACACATACCGCTTAGAATTAAGGCCAAAAAGTTCTCATCAGACCAGAGAATCTTATTTCTCACTATCTTGGAGTCCTTCAGGTGTTTTTTCATGTGTCTTGCACTGAGGAGAGGCTTCCGTCGGGCCACTCTGCCATAAAGCCCCGACTGGTGGAGGGCTGCAGTGATGGTTGACTTTCTACAACTTTCTCCCATCTCCCGCCTGCATCTCTGGCGCTCAGCCACAGTGATCTTTGGGTTCTTCTTTACCTCTCTCACCAAGGCTCTTCTCTCCCGATAGCTCAGTTTGGCCGGACGGCCAGCTCTAGGAAGGGTTCTGGTCGTCCCAAACTTCTTCCATTTAAGGATTATGGAGGCCACTGTGCTCTTAGGAACCTTAAGTGCAGCAGAATTTTTTTTGTAACCTTGGCCAGATCTGTGCCTTGCCACAATTCTGTCTCTGAGCTCTTCAGGCAGTTCCTTTGACTTCATGATTCTCATTTGCTCTGACATGCACTGTGAGCGGTAATGTCTTATATAGACAGGTGTGTGGCTTTTCTAATCAAGTCCAATCAGTATAATCAAACACAGCTGGACTCAAATGAAGGTGTAGAACCATCACAAAGATGATCAGAAGAAATGGACAGCACCTGAGTTAAATATATGAGTGTCACAGCAAAGGGTCTGAATACTTAGGACCATGTGATATTTCAGTTTTTCTTTTTTAATAAATCTGCAAAAATGTCAACAATTCTGTGTTTTTCTGTCAATATGGGGTGCTGTGTGTACATTAATGAGGAAAAAAATTAACTTAATTGATTTTAGCAAATGGCTGCAATATAACAAAGAGTGAAAAATTTAAGGGGGTCTGAATACTTTCCGTACCCACTGTATGTCTGCGCACTGCCCATGAGGCTATCGAAACAGACTACATATGAATTATTATTATTATTATTATTACAACATATAACACAATGTAATACAATGATGATTGAGAGATGTACAAATGAATCTTCCTCAAAAGCCTGATGTATCATATTTGATGCTCACATTTTAACATGATTTTTATTTTTAAAACATTATGTACAGATATTCAATTAATCTAAGTTGCTTCAGTGCAGTGTGTTTATCTTGAAATATTACTAACATTGTATGTTATTTTTATATTTACTTCATAAAAACATAGCAAAAGGTTTCACAAAAAAGACGTGTACCACAACCAAAAGGGAATGCTTTTAGAATTATACTAAAAGGTATTTTACTTAAAAAAACAAAAAAGGAAAAACTATTAAAGGGCAGAAGGCATGTATTAGATTGTGTACAACAGGGTTTTCAGTCAATTTTTGATAATGTTGAAACATTTAGAGACATTAGAAATGAGTGCATTAAATATGATACAGTAGGCTTTACAGAGTTAGTGTGGCTGTGTGTCTCTGGTTCTAAACTGTGCACAATTACTTTTTTTCAGTTTAGAAGTTACAAAATGTATCCATGTTCCATCATGAGCACCAACTGAAAGCCATGACAACACAAAACATGCAAACTCAACACAGACAGCCCTTATTGGCTGGCCTGAGAGAATTGTCAAGATGTTGACAAGATAATTTATTGAAATCAAATTTCAATAAGAAATGAGAACATTTAAATGATAAAATGAGAGATATACAATACCATTTATTTTAAGAAATCAAATTGTGAACAAAGAGTGAAAAATTTAAGGGGGTCTGAATACTTTCCGTACCCACTGTATATATTTAAAAAAAAAAAATCTTACATTTCTGTATTCTATTGGGGCCTGTACCATGAAAACATATTAATTTGAACTAATCATCTGAGCACAGTGACATCTCTGATGGAGACACACTTTAAAAATGTAGTATTGATTTGTGTTTAACTTTTAATGACATTTTTGTACTTTGTACTCAGCATTTATATGCTGCTGTGTCTTGGCGTTAGTGTGACATCTATAATAATAATTTGATGAAGCTGTTTTGGCAACGTGCAATCAATCCATTGACCAAAAACCTGAATTTGTTTCTCTTTGTGGTACAGCCCTGTGTTCTCAAACTTGCTTGATGTTTTCTTTTCAGTGCTAGGATGATATTTGTCAAAAATAATTTTGGGTGACTCGCATATGTCCATGTCTGTTTGGGTCAGATGGAAAATAACTGAATCTGAAAATCATATTCTGAAATTAATTTTACACGTTAGACTGCATCTCAGAATAAATGGTCTCTTCTGAGCTGCTAAAAATGGGCTGAGGTGAATCTCTTTCACAGCTCAGACAGATAAACCTTGACTTGTACACCTGAGAGTGTTTACTGTAGGACAGTGCACTTCAGCTGGGCTGTTAATCAGCAGGCTTACATTTGGCCTTTAATCCACAGGTTCATGCATTTAAAGACGAGACCCAGCAGATGGTCTTGAGAGGCACTCAGAAAACCATATGACAATGTACGACGACAATATTTATGATGGATTTACAGGTTTAGATGTCAAGGAGCTTGCTGTGGTTCGAAGGATCTTTCGTATGGTTCTACAGACAGCTGAGCATGTTTATTTATTCAAATGTTCAGGGTAAACATCAGTTAAAATACAGAAAAGGATCAGAAAGACAATGTCTACATTTGTACACGATCATTTTAAAAGGCGATTATTTGACATCACACAGGAGGGCCACTCCTCTCAGGATCCAGTATTCTGGAGGGTGACTGGTTCTCAGGTCAACAGCTGCAATGTAGTTCAGGTCTGTTCGAACAGACATTTTATATATTGGACATGAGTACAAGCGAGGATCTTTGACACCTTAGGAAAGATACAGTTATATAGCAATTAGGTTTTGCATGCTTATACTAAAAGGACTATTAACTGAAAAGTTAAGAAAAAAAATTCTTACTTGCAAATGTTAATCCATTGCATAGTTTAAATGAGTCCAAATCATATTAATTTAGGCTAAAATAACAATTCAACCCCCCGGAAATTAACATACAATACCCTCCACAAATATCGGCACACTTGGTAGCCATGGGGGGAAAATTTATTTGGTTTTTAGTATTTAATGTTACATTTAATAAAATGTAGCCTTTTATTAAAGTTAAATCAATAACATAAAATACAATTTCCCAACTATTGGCACCCCTCCAGTTAATACTCCCTTCGCAAACACTGAAAAGTTCAACTAAAAGTGAAACTACCATGTCATTTATTTAAAGTGCATTCTTATATTGTCTTAAACCTGTTTTGTTTACATTGTCTAAAAGCAAATGACACTCGCTGGGCTGCAGAAATGATTTTAGTACATAACAGAAAATCTTTATTCATGTTTTACATAATTTACCTGAAGTTAAGAATCAGTCCGGGGTATTTATAAGATGACATCTCACACTGTGCATTCCTAAACCCTGGTTTAAACTTATTTGCATATTGCAAAATAAATAAAGTATACTCTGTATGGCATATGGATATTCTCCTTTTAATCCGTGTGTTTTGTCCATATCAACTGATAATTACAATCAGGTGCATAAAATCAAGCATTCAGTCACACAATAGCTGAATTTGTAGTAACATTCTAAGCATACACTACTATTTCAGCCCAATATCGATAGCGGCTGCTTAGGTGTTAGTCTGCACTTGCCATAATATTGATTTTCTGACCTGAGTATCCAAGATCATTATTCAACCAGCTACTGTTTATTGAAGATTAATCAGTGTGACAGTCTTTGAACTAGAAGCCTGGGTCCACAAAGGGTGCCAAAAGAACATACTTTTTTTTTTCTTCTTCTTCTTCTTTTAGTTTTAATCTCTTCTTTGTCATGTATTTCTGCTGGAACATCAGAAGGCTATCTGCTTTAAATTACATTTTGTTGTTATGTTCCTTTATTTAAAGGGGTCATATGATGCGATTTAAATTTTTCCTTTCTCTTTGGAGTGTTACAAGCTCTTGGTGCATAAAGAAGATCTGTTGCAAAAAAAAAAAGTTGCAAAGACTAAAGTCTCAAATCCAAAGAGATATTCTTTAAAAATGTAAGAGTCAGCCACACCTACCTAAAACGGCTCGTTCTAAGACACCCCCACATGTCTACGTCACTATCTGGGAAGATTTGCATAGCGCCGCCCAAATGTTCACGCAAAGAAAGAAGGCGTAACTTTTATTCTCACTGTAGTATTGTTGTTGCCGCGGCGTGAAGGCACTGTGTGTTTCGTTGTGAAAGCGAAACTACTTAGTTTGGCCTTCCAAAAGAGAACCCTGATCCGTGCTGGTTGCTGAGGAAATACAACAACTTTGCGCTGTGGATCACCGGATCGGCTTTCACCATGGACAAAGCGGAGTCCAGTCCGGAGTCGTCACATGTCCTTCCAGAAGCTCCTTCGTCGAAATCGCCGGCCGCGCCGTTCTCAAGCTCACTCTAGCCCCCGGCCTCGGCTCACTGTAGGCCACCGTGTGTGACGCTGTGTTTCATTGTGAAAGCGAAACTACTTTGTTTGGCCTTCCAAAAATGGACACGACTAGAAATCAGTGGTTAAGTTGTATTTACAAACACTGTTCCAGAACAGTTCAACCCAATTATTCAGATGTGTGCAGCACATTTTATGGAGGGCTGTTTACTGATCCTGGGAGAGTAGACTACAATGCCGGCTGTTCTGACTCACGGACTGTAAGTACGTTTTTTTAAATTTAAATAGTTTTTATATTTTTTATATTTAAACCAAGTATTTTGGGCAGTGTAGAGTAGGGCTTGTTGTTTGTCATTTCTCCGATCACAAATGCAGAAATGGTTTTATGTTTACACGGCGCGATGCAACGCAATGCATAAAAAAAAACAGTATAAGTCATTATAATCCATAATTATGTCCCCACTGGATGCAACGAATGCCTTGTTTATAATGGGTTTTCATGTTTTTGAATCATCGCTCTGGCCGGACAGGGCATCATCACAGTATGGTAATGGGCGTAACATTTCCATCACACGCTTCAGGTTTTCGGCCAATCATAACACACTGGATAGCTGGCCAATCGCAGCACACCTCGCTTTTCAGACCGATGAGCTTTGTAAAAATCGATGCGTTTCAGAAAGGCAGGGCATAGAGGAGAAACAATAATGTACAGTATGTGGAAAATAATGTGTTTTTTTAACCTTAAACCGCATAAACACATTACATTACACCAAATACACAAAATAATGTTATTTTTAGCAACATCATATGACCCCTTTAAAATGTTTCCATTCAAATGTTTTCATTACCAATTGTTTGCAGTTCCTGCCTGTGAAGCACATTATTTCTTTGCACTTTTAAAAGTATGGAACAAAGTGTAATCAGCAAAAAACAAAAAACAAAAACATCTTTCCATTGTTCTCTGCGTACATCCTGACCACAGGCATCATCTCGAACAGTACTTTGGGTTTTGAATCAATGAGCTTGCAGTTCCTGCGGTCCCAGCCGGCCCCTTCCAGGTAGAGGCCATAAACATATACACCCTCTGCAGGAGGCTGCGTGATGTCATCCTTCATCCATTTTATAACTTCATTACACAGAACCATACGGTCCAACGCCCACCCCTTGTTAGCACAAGTGATCTCCTGTCAAGTTAAATGATTAACATGTAGTGCTTGTAACTTCTTATTAAATCACTCAAAATAAATGAAAAATCTCATGTCAATCTACAGAAATATAATATAGTATAACAGATATTTAAAACTGAATAAGATAAAATGAATATTAAAATATATAATCAGTAATTCAATATATTTCGCACAAAACTTCTCATTGTTTTAATGATCAAACCAAATTAAATTTGCCTTCTTGCCCCTCAATTAAAGGAATAAAAAATTAAAAAAAATTAAAGGAATTTCCATCTGTGTTGGAAAAAACAACAACCATTTTTAGCTGAGACTGATATGAAGCATCTGGGTTCTTTCCCTAAGTTTATTCTCAAAGCTGCAGGTGTTGGCACAGAAACACAGCTGAGAACAGAAAACAGGACGGGTGCCCAATATTAATTAAAAGAATCCTGTTTTGCGCAAGCTGTTTACCCCCAAGGCATTAGCTAGAACGTGTTCCACTGAGCAGATCCCTCACAGCCCAAAAGATCTCTAAACTCACTATTACTGATTCATTTAGGGATATCATGCATATAGAGACTAATCTGCCACTCAATAAGTATGTTTAGCAAAGATTTATCCCAGATGTTTGGAATAATATATCATATTTGGTGTAAAAAAAAACAAAAACAGGATGCATCAATATCCATTTTAACCCTGGAAAGCCTGATATATGAAATAACAGTTTTTATTCAGAGGCTCAAATTGAGCATAAATATGCACCAAATTTGGTGCAGTTGCTGTAATTTATATAACCAGAAAGTAAGACGAAATTCGAATAACTTGTAAATCAATAATCTTTTTATAACAGACTACTTTCATTAAATGCATATTAAAACCATCTGTCTTTCTATCTCCAAATAGCATGTCTTAAGATGACATTTGAATGCTGAGTTTTATGACCAAAGCTCTGTAGTTTATTGTGGGGGCAAAACATATAATGTAATGCAATGCAATGTTGAGAGGATGATTGAGAGACAAATCAATCTTCCACAAAAGCCCGATGTTATCATACAGCATTTGATACGTAACATGATTTTCTAAAAAATAAACTATGGATATTTAAGTAAACCTAATCTGCTTCAGACTGGTAAGTGTTTATCTTGAAATTCGAAAATATAAAAGTTATTCTTATATTTTCTTTATAAAAGTCATAAAAGATTTCACACAAAAGATTTCACGTTTGTGTCAAATACGCTACAGCAAGCTTTACAGGGTTAAAAACTACCTCACAAAGGACAAAATTCAAATCTTTTGTGGTAAAGGAAACATATCTGATCAGCTCAAGACATCAGGAGGGGAACAAGTACAAGTGTAAGTTTAGCAGAAGTGTTTTTTGTGTGATAGTTATCCACCTGTCTCATAGCTGTCAGGAACCCCTGTGGGTTGAAGAAGCCTGTCATCCAAAAGCAGTTGGGTCGTCCCTCAAAAATCCAAGAGTGGAACTGCCGGTTCCGCTCCAGCAACTCTGTGAACCAAAACCCCAACGTGGTGGAAGCCCAGGAGGCCTGCATACAGACACACGCACACACGCGCACACACACACATAGAAAGTCACCTAAGCAGAACCACAGCTAACACGTACAAAGATAAGACGTAAGAAGTAATACACACAAGACAGGGTTTTCATTCTGCTTTGGGCTATCAAGAATAAAAATGAGTAAAAACTACCATAAAAATTATATCAAACTGCTCTTTGTGTGAGAAACAGGTTAAAAAAATAAGTCTCCAATCGCATTTGCACTTATTCCATAAATTAGCATGTTACATTCATTGATAAGATATACAAAAAGCAATTGGTTGGTTATAACTGTGACAATTAGGAGGTTTACCAACAGCCAGCGCAAACCCTCTTCTGGCGTTAAAAAAAAAAAACTACTGTCAGGATTTACTAAAGACACGCAATGAAAAATCAGTGATGAAAATTACTTCATTGCATATGAGGTTTCCTTTTCAGACACAAAATTCATGGGAGAAAAGTATTTAAATTAGCCACGTAAGGTGATTTACTACGTTTGTGGTAGTCAGTTTACTAGTATTTTCACCATTATTTAACGACACAAAGAAGCATATCTAAACCAATTTTGCACCTGTGTTATTAGCAGATTTCCTGCACCTGATTATCTTTGGCCCCACACTAATTTGTGCTGCTCTTGGTAAATTGTAATGGTTATTATGGAAATGAGCTGGCACATCTGTGTTCTTTAATTTGCACATTGCCAGCAGATCCCCCACAGAACTTTCTACTCCCATCGACACTTCGACACTACTGTCTTATTTCCTATTTGGATTTATGTATATGCTTTATTTTTTAAAGATTAACTGTTAGATGCCAGTGTTTCCTGTCATAACTATATAAACATTTGATTTCAAAAACAGTATCATAGCTACTAAACTATTTATTGTTATCATTTTAAATCTGTATTTAACCTCAGAATCATCTCAAAGTAAGAAGAGGTGCTGTGGCTGTGCATTAAATTATATTATTATAATCTTAATTCACGTGATGAAGGATTTTGAAAGTCTGAGAGTAATCAGTGTTGAGTACTACTGTAAGGTTAACCCTGCCTGATTTAAATGTTTCAAAATGATTAACGGTTGAAAACATTTGTTATAAAGTTAGAAAAGTAATCAAAAGGTAATCAAATGTAATCAGTTGCATTACTTTAATAAAGTAATTGAAATAGTTACACTGCTTATTACATTTTAAATAGGGTAACTTGTAATCTGTAACCTATTACATTTCCAAAGTAATCTTCCCAATATATATATACACGTATATGCACACACACACACACACACACACACACACACACACACACACACACACACACGTGGCATGCAAATATGTTTTTACAGACGTCCCCGTCAGAAACCATTATTATCCAAATAGGGCTAAAGAGACCAAAGATACCTTTTGGATAGGCCTACACTAAGTGAAAGTACAAAACAGCCTAATAAGGTATTTACTGTATGCACAAACAAATGCAACAGACACTTAAAATTCACACGTCAACACACGTGCACATGCAGGGTAAATTACAGCCTGATTGTTATTCAGAAGGCAGTATTTTCAATTAGTTTATGATTAGCTCAGCTTGAGTAGTATATGAAAAGCAAAGTTAAATGAAGCTGTTGTGCTGCTTGGCTATAGTTCATGTGAGGAGTTATATAAACCCGTTTGGTAAGCTTGAGCCCAGATCCTCAGGGTTTGATAAACAGATATAATTTATAAAACATATATAAATGGCTCCAAAATGTTAAGTTCAAAGCTAAATAGTTCAAACGGTATATATGCACACATGACTGCACATAAAATATGCCAATATATATATTTTTAAATGTGTATTATTATGGGCAAGTCATTATATTGAACTTCCTCACATGTTATGGGCCTTATGAAATCCATTTTATTTTTTCAAAATTCAGTTTTCTGTGTTTTTTTTCTGGATTCTATTTTTAATGCTTTAATTACATTTTAGTAATGAAAACCGATGTCTAATCAACTGACTTTTTATAAAACTTGTTTATATAACAATGTAATTTGTAGCTTTAATGTGCAGGCAGTAACAAGTGAAGCATTCATGTTTTTAGTGTGTACATTATATGTCCTACACATTTCACACATCCCAAAGGCAGGCAACAACCTCTAACCTTTTTCCAGCGTGCAGGTATTCGGGCATCGTACATGCAGTCCAGCGCGTCTCGCAGGTTCTCACTCATAATGATGGTTCCATCAATGGCCAGCTTCAGGTCACTCAGCGTATTCCTGACCAGAACAATCACTCTCTGCATGTGATCAATCTCCTACCGCAGGAAAATGTTCATGGGCTGAAGAGGACCCATGCTTATCAATCTCTCTCTGACCTGAATAAATTACGCAATTTGAATGAATAACTAAGAACATTTGCTAAGACTGTATTGCATTGCATAGCATTGTTTCAGCTATATGCATTATTTTAGTATCTGGTTCAGTGAAGGTATTATTTATTATTAATCTGCTGATGGAGACAGTAACAAATATTAGTACTGATGCAATTTGCATAGGAGCAGTTCCCCAGTTTGTTTCCTAGCTTTTTGAGGATGCAACAGACTACTAAAATCTGGCATATTTTATTATCATTATACTTTATTATTCACTACCATGATCTAGCACCTAAATCAGTTCTTTTAAATATCATAATTGCTTGTTTATACAGTATGTCTGAAGTTGTTTTTCTGCTGCCATGATCAGTAGAAAATGTACACAAACACTTCAGAATTCAGTTGACTGTCAGGTTTCAGAGGTCACTGCAGAGAACACTGTTTTATTTACATGTAGCAACTCATTTTTTCCATCAGTGAGTTTTAAATATTTTAGGAACGCTCATGATTGAGACAAATCAGCTTCTCGTTGTTGTGAGAGATAATGACAGCAAAAAGCCCTCGTGCACCCGAAGGCACATTTATTCCTGCTGCCTTGTTAATTTGCAGATAATCAGAAGGGAGTAGCAGCCAGTTACTGCCTATATGTTTCATAAGCACCTGCAGTTTGGTGTGAGAACATTTGTGACCCTCAAAAAAGAAAATGCATCAGTGCAGGCAGTCTGTGACCTCAGCACTATCCGTCAACCCTGAAAATGTCCCCTTAGGACTCAAGCTCCAGACAGCAAAGGCCATTTGCTCCCATTGGGCTCTGAGCTCTCCATCAACCATACAAAATTTTGCTGCATCATTGTTGCCCAGTGTGAAGCATTACCTCAGATGGTACAAAATCTGGAGGCAGTTTCTCCAGCATGTCATCTGCTAGCCGACCCACAATCGCCTCCCTGGTCTCTCCGCCTCCGCTGGAGCTGTCCTTTGGTTGGATGCTCAGGATAGTGTCTAGTACGTCCTTGGCGAGTTTGCTTTGGAAGGTGATGTCTGCATTTGGGTGGAGGCCGAACACCTCAGGGGTGTCATATGTGGGGAGACCCTGCAGGAGAGAAAAAATACAGATCAACTATCTATCTATCTATCTGTCTATCTGTTTCTCTGTCTGTCTGTCTGTCTGTCTGTCTGTCTGTCTATCTATCTATCTATCTATCTATCTATCTATCATTTAGAAGGCTCAAAAATATAATACAATGTAATTACATTAATCCCTCTAATCCCCCATTTAATCCACTGTCTAATGTCTGCTGCAGCAATTTCCCGCATTCATGCATCTTTTGTCATTAATCTGCAAACCCTTCACACATTTTGAATGAGCATTCTTTAATAGTACCAATAAAGCAAATGTGCTAAATACACAATAACCAGGATTTGAATTTATCATCAGTAAATCCAATTTATTTCAATCACATACATAACTGAATCTTTCTTGTTCCAAAGCTAGCCATATTTAAACAATGTTAAAAAATTTAAATAATATAGAATAGCAGCCAGAGACTTACCGCGCCTTCAAAAAAATCCAACTGAAGTGCGTAGACCCCAAAAAAGGTTACCCAAAGATGAAGAGCTTGAAAAGAGTCCGCACATTCAAACATTAAAGCATCACAAGCGAGAGGAGAACAATATATGCAATTTATTGAATAAAACAAGGCAAACTTTTCGGTCACATATTGACCATTTTCAATGCCAAGCTAACTAAATAATATAGAATAAAATAGATGCAAATAATTAATAAACTATGCTTGCATGATTAATTTTTTTGAGTGCATAAAGGTCTATAATTGGATTCTAAATTTAAATATTCTTGCAATCTTGCAATCCGTTTTCACATGATATCAACAACCATTATAAGAGCTTACTCTCATTAGCTACAAAAGCTAAAGCATCTTGCATGATTTTGATAAATGGATGCATGTTTTCCCACATCTCTCTTCCTTTTTTGAAGAGCAATCCTGATTAAAGTTGTTTATTAGTTGATTAATTAATGCATTCAGCATTGTGTACCAGCTATACAAGTCGTCTCGCATTATACATACATTTATCATAATTTCCATTCAACAACAAGCTTCCAGTAGACAACATGTGCTTAGAGAGATGCATAGCTGAATGAAAGCTAGCGTAACATGTACCCCCCCCCCCCCTTTTATCTTCTTCTTTTTTAAGCAAAATGTCTTGCATGTTTCTCAAGGAGCTTTTGTATGTGGTTTAATTCACTAATGGTGATAACAGCATTGTGTGTTACACAGTGAACAATGCTTTGGCGTGTATGCTGTGACTGCACAGACTGGCTCCTGGAACCGTGTTTGTCATTGAGTCTGAGAGAATCATCCTGCTGTGAGTTGGGGCTAAAAACATCCATCACAATCAGCTCAGACAGAATAAAGATCAGCCGTACTCTGCCGGTAGCTGTGCTATTTCTCTCACGAGGACACCACTGCTTTACATGACTCACTGCTTTTAATGTACAACTGGAATAAGGCCAGTGGGCTGACTGGGCTGAGGCTGGTTATGTTCCTCTTGGCACCTATACAAACTGTGCCAGATGCGACTTGGGTCATGAATATTAATTACTTTATGTTCGCCCCAACTCATTTGCTAAAAGAGGGCTGTTGGTAGACCTGTACAGTGGTATTACAATTTACTGTCTGCTCTTGTTAAACCCATTGCTAACATGATTGTCAGAGACTTCTGAGTGAGAAAAAAAGAAGAACTTGCACTGAAATTGAAACGAACACTTGATTTAGATTTAGATGTACATGAAGACACTTAAATTTACAGTTTATGATTGTAAATGTAAATGCAATACAGCTTATACACTTATAAAAAGCGGTTGCCTAATTTATGTCTAGAAGATGTACAGGGAATTTGTTTCTACTTGGAGCAGTTTATTTATTTATTTTTAAGTATTGGTACTCAGTATTGGCTGATTTTATTGCAAATGTTTACTGGTGCCAATCTGTTGTGAATCTGACTAGCCAACAGCCCACAGTGTTGTAATACCCCACCACTGTCTATCTGCCAACACACTGTCTCACCTCAATCTCTCACCTCTTTCTAGTGACAAAATCTGTGTAACAAATAGTACTGACTCCAAAGGGACAAATTTAGCAGTTTCATTGGAACCTTGTATCTCACCTGCACATATTGGAGGTACTGGTCCACGCTATTGCATCTGGGAATACTATAGCCTTTGTAGAAGTTGAAATCAGGGCTGAACATGTTCTCATTGAACCACACCTTTGCAAAGGTGTTCAAGAGGGGCTTGTCATAGTCATCAGTCACCCTACCACCATGCTGGATCTCGCCGATCATGTATCGTACAGTGTTCCAGGACACACCCTGTAAAAAAACTCATTCAAATTAAAATGCCAGGTGCTAAGTCTATTTGGAAACTTTTTGCATAGACCCTTGACAAAGTTGACAGATTAAATCATATACTTTTGTTTCATACAATTTATGTAATAGAATTTGCCTACAGAGGTGGAAAAAGCTGATATGTCTATGTCATACTTCAATACTAAAGCAAAAGAAGGACATTTGACTAGAATCCACATAATTCATAATGAACTCCAAGTTCCCTTTCAGTCGGTCACTCTCGACGTCATGTCGGTAATGACCGACGAATTGGGATCTTGCTTAGAGAGACCAATTCACTTCGAGTGTAAACTAAACGAGCCAATGCACATTGGCATGCGATGATTGCATCCAGCTGAGTATAACTAGGCAGCAGGTGCAATGCATACTCAGCTTTTCGCTTGGAGCCGAGCGGTCATATTGTTCTGCTCCTGACTTTTTCTGCTTGAGGAAGACTGAATGAGTTCAGCGCGCTCTTTGAAGAGCTCTGGTGTTGGCAGTATGGTGCTTCAGTGGTGGTGGTTTCCTGTGTCGAGTGGATTGCACACATTAGGCTGCACTCCCCCCTGTTTGTGTTGCAAGCGACCATCTCACCTGTGTGCTTCAGCACATTAAAAGAGCAACTTCTAAAAGAGCATTCACAGGTGGACGTCTTTTTAAAGACGACGTTGCGTCTGTACCACTCAAAGCTGCGACTTTGTAAAGACAATGTTGGGTCTGGGTATAGATGCTGTTCCACCTGTGCGTTTCTGGATGTGGTCATTACCTGGCGCCGGGTGATGTAACGATCGCTGCCTCACGTGTCTGGGTATTAAACATGCTGAGGCACCATTTGTGGATGAGTCATGCTCTCATTGCGGGAAGATGACCGTCACAGATTTGTGGACCAGGCTCTGTTTCCTGCAAAGGGGTGGGGTACCCGTGTCTCTGCCTAGATCTAGTGTTCCCCCTGGCAAAAGCCGGGTGGGGGGGGGGCATTACTTCTGGCAGTTGTCGGACTGGTATTACAGTGATGGTGAGGAATTACCCTCCGAGGAACCAACCTCCGAGGGCTCCTCCTTCCACCGGTACTTCACAGCCAGTGGAGCTGCCCAAGCAATGGGCTGGACCCTCCCATGGGGTACCACTTGTATCCTTCGGCGCTCCCCCCGACGATTGGATGATGATCGCTGCATCGGAAGGTGAGTCAGACTCTGCTGTAGATGATGACCCGGCAGTGCTGCCGCCTTCTGGGTGGCCAGCGATGCTGGATTCTGATCCGGAGATGATGGCTATGCTTGCCCGGGCTGCCGAGAGGTTTGGGCTCGAATGGAAGCCTCCACCACGTCCTGAACTCTCAAGGCTGGACGATTGGTTTCTCGGGGTGGCACACGCTGGTTCTCAGTGCCCCACCCTGGTGCCTTTCTTTACGGAGGTGCATGATGAGCTCACTGGATCATGGATGGCACCTTTCACTGCCAGAAACCATTCCAGAAACCATTCCAGTGACGCCCCTGTGTCCCAGACCGGCCTTTTCGGCGACTCGGTGGAGAATTTCACCCAGCAGTTCTTCGCTGCACAGAAGCAGATCGAGGCCATCAAGCACATCCTGCAGCTGCTGCCTCCACCCGGCCGCCGGCGGCAGTGCCTCAGTCTGCTCATCACTAAGGGCGGCCCCCTGCCGCCGTCCCAGCTTCCGCACAGCAAATGCAGCAGCCTCCAGCAAAGCAGCACCATGGAGTCGGTCACAGGGCAGTCACCCCGCCTGTCAAGGCCCCTGCCAAACCCGGCGGCAAGTGGAGGAGCAAGAAGCCCTGAAATGGTCGACCCAGAGATGAAGAAGTGTGCTTCTTGTGATCTCTGGGTCCCCAGATCGGATTGTGGCAATCCCGGATCACACTCGCCAGTGAGCAGCAGTGGGTGGTTCGAGAGTGCTGTAAAATGTACTACTCATGCACCCTCTGCCCGAATGCAGGTAGTTGAATGCACACACTCAGACCCTGCTTCGGACCTGCTACAAGACGCCCGGGACGGGTCCCTGCGTTCCTCTTCGCTGTCCCACTGCGGGTACGTCAGTGATTCCGTTGGTGCCACTTGTGCGGTATCTGGGGGTCTGGCTAGATCTCCCCAGTCCATCTCACTGGCTCCTGCAGACCATCAGACTCGGCTATGCAATTCAGTTCGTCCGGCATCCCCCCAAGTTCAGGGGCGTCCACTCCACTTCCGTGAGGGTTGCAGATGCCCGTCTTGCGTGCAGAAATCGCAGTCCTACTGGTGAAGGACGCGATAGAGCCGGTCCCTCCAGCCGATATGAAGATGGGGTTATACAGCGCTTACTTCATTGTACCCAAGAAAGGAGGTGGGTTACGACGATCTTGGATCTGCATGTCTTGAAACGGGTTCTTCACAAGCTACCATTTCAAGATGCTCACGCAGAAGCGCATCTTCAAGTGCGTCCGTCCCCGAGATTGATTTGCAGCAATCGACCTGAAGGACGCGTACTTTCATGTTTTGATCCTTCCGAGCCACAGACCATTTCTGCGGTTCACATTCGAAGGATGGGCATATCAGTACAAGGTCCTGCCCTTTGGGCTGTGCCTGTCGCTCCGTGTCTTCATGAAAGTTGAAGACCCTTGTTTCCCTGAAAGAGCAGGGCATTCACGTTCTCAACTACCTCGATGACTGGCTCATACTAGCTCAGTCTCAGGATCAGTTGTGCGAACACAGGGACCTGGTGCTCTTGCACCTCAGCCGGTTGGGCCTTAGGGTTAACTGGGGAAAGAGCAAACTCTCCCCGACGCAGAGGATCTCTTTTCTCGGTATGGAGTTGGGTCGAACAGACAGCACGCCATATGCACCTAAACAGTTGTTCATACAGTATGTGTAAGTGCTTCCGAAACCTCCTTCGGAAAGGATGGGGCTTCCACAACGTTCCTGTTCCAAGTGGTACAGGTACATTTTCCCAGTGTTATCCAATCTCACTAAGTGGGTAGTGCTACGACAACAGTGACTAGCCTTCTTGTTGCGAGCCCCGACCTACGCCGAAAAATGGGTGCAGGAGGCTCGCACAGGACACTGGAAGGGGCAGCATCCATGGCATTTTGGTAGGGATTCCAATTCGTCGGTCATTACCGACATGATGTCGAGAGTGACCAACTGGAAGGGAACATCTCGGTTGCGTATGTAACCCTCGTTCACTGAAGGCTGTACCACCGCTGAGCGGCTGGGTCAACGGCTTGGCTCCTCAGTGAAAACCTGAGTATGCGTTGCACCTGCTGCCTAGATATGCTCGCACTGCGATCAGCGGCAGCTGGATGCAATCATCATTGCATGCCAATGTGCATTGGCTCGTTTAGATTACACTGAAAGTGGATTGGTCTCTCTAAGCGAGATCCCAATTCATCGGTCATTAACGGTGTGATGTCTCCTTCAGGGAACGAGGGTTACATACCTAACCAAGACGGTTTTTTTTTAGTTCATGTGACAAGACTAAAGGTGTATAATTATAGAAATTTTATTTAAATCTCAGCACAGATTAAACAAAAAACTTTTTTGGAATGTGTTTATGACTTATTTGGTTGATTTCATTTTTATTTAATAATTGTGATGCCAGTAACACAGCTGCTCCATAATGCAACTCTCACCTTCTTGGTGTCTATATCATCCAGGTGATTCTGGACAAACTGTATCGTTGCATTGAAGTCAGCCTAGTTGAACTCATATGGAATGTTCCAACCTAAAGTTCCAAATTTTCGCCTCTCTTGGACAGTGGAATGGAGGAATGCCACACCGTACAACATGGGCCTCCACTGGACCATGTTACTCGCATCAAGAATATCCTGACTGATACCTGGAAGACATTATTAGGCAACACCAATTTCAAGACTTTTATAATTATTAACACAGCCCACACATACCTTTTTATTCATGAAACTGACATATCATTAACTTGATTAACTTTGAATAATGAGGCTCTTCTATAAATAATCATCCAGCCCAGATTTCTATAGCTCCATTAATGTTTCTAATCCATCAGTAGCCTCAAGTGATGGTTGAATCTTTCAACAGGCAGAGTAAAAAAAGCTTCTAAGATAGCCTGAGCTTGACATAGAGTCATGGAAAACTGACAGCTGAAGAAAGACAAAATATCCAGAGATGCCAGGCTCACCTCCAGTCCTCTTAAGCCCAGCTTTCAGTCCCTGAGGAGGCTCGTTGGTAAATTTGATTGACATTTGCAGGAGAGTGATAGGAAAGTGTCTGTGGACCTCAGTGGTCATCCACAGTCTGAAGGTGTCATGAACGCTGTCCGTCTCTGTGATTGTATCCATGAGTTCATCCATAAAATGCAGACCCAAATGACAGTTTTGAAGTAAAGCCCAGCCTCCCTAATAGAAAAAAAATCAACACTTTTGGGTGGAATCAGCCTAGGAATGGCTTATTGTTGTTTCTGGATATATTAAGCTGGCACAGGAGCAAGTTTTAACATCAAAAATGGT
Source organism: Sinocyclocheilus grahami (assembly GCF_001515645.1). Classification (NCBI taxonomy): domain Eukaryota; kingdom Metazoa; phylum Chordata; class Actinopteri; order Cypriniformes; family Cyprinidae; genus Sinocyclocheilus; species Sinocyclocheilus grahami. The sequence goes on from NW_015505597.1 coordinate 189,653, forward strand.
TGAGTATGTACATACATTAGCCATGGAGTGCTGCAAAAGTTTGCGTGCATGAACTTCCTGCCCTTGTCCCATTGAGACGTAACAAGATTTAATTCTCTGTCGTTTACCCAGGGCTATGATTGGGTCTGTTGGGTCTGAACCCATGGACAGGAAGCAGATGAGAGGGGTGCGAGGGTCCGACTCCTCCCAGGTCTTCTCCAGGTCCAGAATCACTCCCTCAGCGTATCTCTCCCCCATTGAGTGCATTATGTACTTTCGTGCATTTCAATTACGCAATAAAAAACAAGTAATTAGCCTGATGCAATTAAAAGTTGTCACATTTATTCATATAGTGCTTTATATAATACAGATTTGTTCAAAGCAGTTTTACAGATATAAACAGAAAAACTGTGTTGCAAAATTCAACTGTTACAAAGTAACTTCAGTTTTAGCTGTAAAGCAGCTCTACAAAATATTACTCAGCTTAATTTAGTACAATGTTGATTCAGTTTGTTCAATAACAGAGTCAATATTACAAAGTGTTACTCAATTTAGTTCAAATTTGATCCGGTTCAATTCAGTACCAGTGCTATTGTTGTTCATCAATTGTGTTGAACAACTAGTTCAAAGACAGCTCTACTGAAGACAATATTATCCAGATCAATTCAGTTAAAGTTTTGCTGTCATCCGATAGTGTAGTCACGTCGATAGTGATAATTGTCTTTTAAGCCCTAAATGAGCTGAAAATCCGTTAGGTGATAGCAGAGGTGAAAAGGGAAAAACCACCATTGACTGTCATAAAATTTTTTTGTCACATTGACTTCATTATGATTACATTCATACATGAGCAATGGTTCAATCTGGACACCAGGATCGAATAAGAAGCAGTCGTCTGAAACAGTCCAAAGCCTGGTCATACGCATTTGGGATTGGTTCTTCTTCTGGTGCTTCTCGATCAAACCAGCTCTTCCACTGTTTCTCATGACGCGCAATCTGTTAATGCACATACACACATGTACACAAAAGTAAACGATTCTGATAATTATTTGGACAGCTGACATGAAATTGTTTTGAGACGTTGTCATGTTTTGTTATACAACTTTAAAACCTAATAATCACAATTTAAACAGCATTTTTGTTTATTTTATAGTTTTACACTTTTAGGTTTTTAAAAGAGTCAAAATATATGGCCTCATATTATTTACTGAACCATAAAGGGATAGTTGAACCAAAAATGCAAATTCTGCTATCTTTAACATCTGCATGACTTTATTCTGCAGATATTTTGAAGATGTTGGTAACCACTCAGCTTTGGTTACCATTGACTTTCGCTTTTTGGACAAAAAGCACTTATTTCTTGTGAGTCATTTCTCAAAATATATTATTTTATGGCCTATAGAAATGTTTGGTACAACATGAAGGAGAGTAAATGATGACAGAATTGTATAATGTATTTTTTATATTTAAAATGTTTATTATTTATTTATTTATACTTTAATATAATGTGACAAATGGTTTGGACTTTCAACAGTTCAATAAACTATACATAAAATAAAAATATTCTGAATGTTTTGTCTGATCAAAAATCATTCAAAGGCAAAGACTGAACATAATGAGACTTGGATAGCTTGGATGTCTGGTATGTCATGACATATATTGTATAATGCATTCTTGTGTGTGGATTAACAGTTTTCCTGTAGTTGCAGTGCTCCAGAAATGGTTAATTAAACAAAAGGCTTTTAATCTGATTTCTTTCAGCCACAAGTAATTGATTTAGAGTTTGCCAAAGTGAGCTCATTTCACACTGCATTGAGCATGAAGTTCCCTTGGGCAGTCATGGCCTGCCAATCAGCCATCAGAGTGAGTGGCTGTGAATGTATTTGTGCCTCTGTGTGTGTGTGGACAAGATGAATCAAATATTGACATGTTTACTGCAAAGCGGGAGCAGTGAGATAGATTTAATGAGGAAAGGGAGCTCAAAGCGACAGATACTCTCTGTGTGTGTATGTGTGTGTGTCTTCCATGTGCTGATGTGTCTGATCCTTTAAGAAACCATGTGTGTATAAGTGTGACACACACACCTGATCTAGAATGTCAGAGAACTGCCACAGCTTGCTCAGCTCCACCAGGTTAAGCCATGTTATGTCCAGGATCCACGTTGCAGCTTTGGGTGGACAGGTCTTCAGGTCAGACGAAGCACCTCCTGGGCGACATAAAAAAAACAGATCACATGTAGTGCTTCCTGCCTTGTTCTTATTATGATGTTTTATTTATTTATTTGTTTGCTTGTTTGTTTGTTTATTGAAGCTATTATTGCATGTTGTTGACTCTGTTCAGAATGGAATACCAGCTGACTTAATATACTATATTATTTTTTTACGAAAACCTCAGGGTTTTTTTACGAACCTCAGGGTCAACTGTCTTGTCAATTCTAAGAACGTTAATTTCCTGGTTAAGGGAAATAACTTCCTTACTGTACAATTCTACAAAAGCTTGTAGCATAAATCTGCATGATTAAGTGACTCCAGTTATGGGAAAACCATGAACAACGTCAAGTGTGATACAAGTAAGGTTTTATTAACTACATAAACACTTAAACTAGTCTAACATACTACATAAACACATAAACTGGTCTAACATACACATACACACACGCATACAGTTGGTATAGGAAAGGGTTAAAGCTTAACTCAGTACAGAGAAGAGACATAAGGAATTAAATTTATGGAACCATTTGCATATTCAGCAGATCTGCCCGAGGGAAACATCAAATTCTTAGTTCAAACACACCTTTGTAAAAAGGTGTAAGTGATACCTCATTTCATTTCCTGTTTGGCTTCCTGGGGTGTTACAGAGTATTTGTTAAATCTAGCTAACAAAATATATATTGTGTGTTTGAGTGGTCCAGACGCTACAGAATTAACAACTTAGAAATTCAGCAAGGGAATGAAATTCCTATCAAATAATATTCTAACAATAATTATAATTTGATTTACAGGTTACTGAATGTTAAATCAGAAAAAAAAATGTGTATGTATGTTTTTTTTTTTACTGGTTTGAATTTAAATGAGTTAGAGTTTGGGGTATCAGATAGACAGATGTTAAAACAAAAAGTGTTATAACCATTCCCAGTCTCCCACAAATCGTCTGTGGAATTTATATTCCTGTATTCACATCTTGTCTATTGTTGTTTGTTGTTATCCTTGTTTTGAGTAAAGTTAACTGAAATATTGACTTCCTCCTATTTTTGAATTAATACAATTTCTCTTTTCTTACAATTATCTTGCCTGAACAAAGAAGTTCTTCTGTTCTTGGAACACTAAATTGCAATGGTACATACGTAGGGACCTCTTATTGCAAATACAATATCTCACTATGATCGCAAGAAAAGCTCACGTCTTATTGAAACAGACTGAGACAAACTACAGTGCAGCAAAGAGGGGGAAAGTGGTTCTCACGAGAGTGCATTAAAGAGCAGAATGGTATTAACTGGCTTGACGTGCACTGCTAGCACAGGGAATCAAATTGACCTTCTAGGTAATGGGCCACTTCTCTGACCATAAGACTACCTGATCTCTCAGTGATTAGCTAAATTTCGGATCTTATGCTTTTATGAAGCAAAACCACATGAACCAGCAATGATAATCACATAGTAGTTCATCAATCTGCAAACTCACCAAGGACTCCTTGTGAACAATATGTACAGATCGCAAATTGCAAAGAGCCAATAAATATGATTTTGGAAAGCATGTTACCCAGAAAAAAAGGTATTCACAAAAGCTTCTAATAGCAAATTCACAGTTTGGCCCTCTCCTCATTCTCGTTATTGTGCTTTTGGTTTGAAGTCTCAATGTACCCAAGACCATGTTTTTTAATATATCATTTAGAAATTACAGTCTCTTGTCAATGTCTGTCTGTATTAATTTGTTCTTGATTCTGGGCCCAATACAAGTTAAACTATATCGGCAGCATCTGTGGCATGCTATTGATTGCTGCAGAATTACTTCTACTAGTCATTCCACAGCAAAAGCAGTTTGTTAAAGAATTTATATAGACATATTTTGTACAAAAATGTGCTATGTGATCAAGATTTCTAAATAGTCTTGAAGTGATGGAAATACGATATTAAGATAATTAATTTCTGGTCTATGCAAACACTGCAGACAGGCATGTCTATATCCATATATTATTCTTTCATATATCACATGAATGTTGCTATGTTTGCCAGGTTTACATGGTCACAACAGGAGCTAAAATTATAGCACACTAATAGCTCTACAAGCCTAGCCTGAAGTGTTCCTGCTGCTCAGCTCTGCCTGTACCTGCAGCTCCAACAGACTGCCTTAACACCTCACTCTGTACCCCATTAATAATGGATTTATATATCCATTAGTATAATATATAATATATATAATATATAAACTGTGTCTGAACTTATGTATTTGAGATGTACTGTAAAATTCATCAGCAAGTCACATAGACTTGTTCATAACTGTCCAAGAATATTGGTAGACTGATTCCTCTCTTACTGAAGATCCTTGAAAACTGAAGAAGAAGGAGAAAGATTTTGACCAGGCCAGAAAAACAGAGGGGAAAAAAGAGTGAGTGAGACTCGTGGGATCCAGGAAGCTTTCTGACCTTTAATGAGGATCAGAAACTCCTCGTGTTTGACCCTGTTGCTCTGCATGTCGATCTTGAGAGTGAGCAGCAGGGTGAACAGGAATTTGTGTTCTTCGTTCAAACCCCGAGCTGCGTACTTGTGCACCTCAAAGGTCATGTACTCGATGATGTTGGCGATCCGCTTACTTGTAATTGGACTCTTTGAGGACCTACTCCCCAAGAGAAAGACACCAGGTTACAAAGGATTTACTGATAACAAACTCATGTAGAAGCTTACTCACTGCACTTTCACATCTCACATGGACAGTATGACCAACAAGCACTATGTTATGTCATCAGTATCATGTGAATGTACATTTTATTATCGCCCCAACATTTCATGATGGGGTCAATGTAAGCACAATATGGTCTTGTGGTATAGGCCTCAAATGGGTTTGTTCACAACGTTGGCCTTATTTTAATTTGTCCCAGTCTGAATTAGTTCATATATCTCATACAGTCTGGGACTAGTTCAGAGTAAAAAGAAAAACATCTGGGGCCCATACCTCAAGTCTACATTTCACATGATGAACTGATAAATTGGTGATAAAGACAAGAAAACAGTTTAGTCTCATGCCATTTTGAGAAACTAATTTAAATGGAGTATGAAATGACAAATGAGTTTTACTTGGCCAAGGACAAGTCGAACAAGCCCAGGAACTGGCACAGAGAGGTCTGATACATCACGTTCACATGCTCATCTCCGTGATCAGAAAGTATAAAATGCTTCCTCTTGTGGCAACTACACACAGAAAAAGAAGGTGTCAATAAAGGCCTTGTTTACATCTGGTATTAACATCCATCTGAGATACAACTGCTCAGCTCCCTGAAATACTTGATTCTGATTGGTCATTCATGATAGGCCCGTGTCTTGAGGTACTACGTGGAAGTGCTGCCATACATGCAAGCCCCTCATTTGCTATTCAAATCGATGAATCAACCAACATTTTGATTGTGATAACAGATTAGTGTTTCCACTGCCTGCATCACTATTTCACACAGAATGGCCTTGATTGGAAAAATTGCGTAGGCCTTTAAACAGATGGTGTTGTCTCAATGACTGATGAGCATTATGGGGTTGGTAGGAAAAGTTTGGAAAAGCGTCTGAGGTGGAATTGTTCCACTGTTTTTACACAGCATTTAGCAAATGCAATGTCAGTGATAGACATTACTGACAAAACTATTAACCTTGGGAAGAACAATTCATTTTTAGGTTAGTTTGGTTTCAGTCTTGTGTGACCAATTAAAATCAGACAATTGTAAAGGGGCTGTCACAATGAAAAGTTTCAAGAAGTTTTAAGTTGTCTTTTCAAATTTACCAGCAGGTGCACACATATCTGAAGGATACATTTCACTGCATCTGGATACCATAATATCAGACTGACAGTCTCAAGTGTGAGATTAAATCTTCAATAAAAGTTTGTTTACCACATAGTCTGCTTAATGATTTAAAATGTTTGTGCAATAATTAAATGAATTAGGATATAATAAGCAAATGGATCTAAAATGAAGCCTAGACAGTACAGTACATTTTACTTCGTTAATTGTTGCTGCAAAAAAGGGGGCGGGGGGTTGTGTAAAGAATTTCAGTCAGCAGCAATGATTGATTAAAAGATCAGTAGGCATTTGTTACATTAAGTTTTACAGCTTGTGGTTATTCTGATAAGTCACATTGTAAGACTAACAAACTAGAAAGGATGCAACTGCTCCATGTATCACTAAAGGAAAAATGCTCCGTGCTCCATGTATCACTAAAAAAATCACTAAAAGGAAAGACAAGCTCTAAGCCCCCACTGGGTCTATATTCCTCACGGGCCGCATTGATCTGGATCTCAGTCTCAGCAGCGATCTGGAGTTTCTGTGTGACCTCTGCAGTGCGTTTCGTGTTTCCCAGCACTGTGATGAGGCTCTCGTCATCCACTAGGGAGCCCTGCGTGCTAGTCAGCCTAAAAAGTAAATTATCCTCCAGTTCCTTCATTTTACGTTTATTGGCCATCACATCCTCCAGCAGGTCAATCCGCTCCTTCTCCAGTTCCTGACAAATCCAAAAACATCACAGTCATTTCTCACCACACAAACATCTTTATAATTTGGCTATTAATTGGCATATACATTTTTGTGATTATCGATTTAATTGCCTGTTTTGTTTATGTCATTTAATCCTGCTGCACAGGGACAGAATTACATGTATTGTACTGTAATAATTTTACTTAGTTGTAAGGGAATTAATCATTATTAATTCATTCAGGTTTATTTCTAGCTCAGGTTTTAAAAGAACTCGATCTGAGAATTCGAGGTCCTCCTGATCAGAACTGACTTTGACTTTGAATAGTTCTACGACTGCAGATGGCTGGGGAGACAAACCTCAAAAACCCTCCATGGAATGTGCGGGTTTGATGTGTGTGTCTCCATCATGTAGGTGGGTCTGTTGTGAGATAGATCCTACAGTACAAATACATGTAAATAAACAAAATGTCTAAAATGTTCTTTTGGGGCTATACAGCCCTGATCTACTTTTCATTCATACTTATATTTTTGGAGCCCAACCCAAAAATCACATTGTAGTAGTATACTGTAATATCAATTATGATTATCTTTATTCTAAAATATTAAAATCTGATTATGCAGTAGTAATACATTTCAATCCTACATTAGTCTTTTCTGCATATTTTAAGGTGGCCTGATTAATGAGGCTTTATTTATAAATCAGTGTTTAATTTTTTTTTCCATGATGATAAACCATTCACATGATTAAGATGTATTATCTTTTTTTCAGACAGCACAAATGTATTAACACTTTAAATACATTATTTGTCATTGTTAATAAAAATAACAATTGGTCCCTCTGTAAATTCTCTTTGCCACCGTGAAATCTTCTCAGTCCCTTAAAGTGTAGATACGGCCGGGAAGCAAGAAAACACACATTCAAATGTATTCTCAATACTTCAATTTATTCATAGATACAAAGATATTATATAGGCATATGTCGAGGGGAGTTTCACCCTCTTAACCAGTGAGGATATGAATGACATACACATATAGGATCTTTGGCCAAGAACATGTGTTTATATAAAATGGCCACATGTACAGAAAAACATGGACATATTAGGAATAGATTTTTGGCGAAGAATGCTGAACTCTCTTCAGAGTTCCTCACGAACACTTTTACCCTTTTAGTCCTAGCATTCATCTCCTTATTTGGGCATTTGAACCAAGAAAAGCTAATGTATACATTTGCGCATGCATACCTCGAATATGAGTAAGAGATATTTAAAACATAATACAAGAGAGAAAAAAGGATAGAGGAGGGGGGATTCAGAGAGAGAATGCTGTATAGGGAACGAGTGAGAGAAGGAGAGAAGAAAAGGAGGGGTGAGGCATATCTGAAACCATTTCTTAAAAGAGAGAGAGAGTGTTTTCTAACAGTCATAGAATGTTTAAATTATTTTGTTTAAAACAAAATCTTACAATAATGTAACTGAAATGACTTTGAACATTCAGGGTTTTACAAAAGGTCAAACATTGAAAAATGTTGAATTTTAATAGAACCCAGCAACATACAAAGGTATGTCAACAGCCATTTCCTGTTACACACACACACACACACACACAAAATTCTTCTGTCAAAGGTACTTGAGCGGAAATGTTCTCTGGTAAATACACAGTACATGTCAATGACTTACACTACATATTTTAATGCAGTTTAATAAACCTTTGACATAAAATGTTAAAACAGATAACAGACCAGCCATGAGACCTGAGTTAAATACCTACATTTCCATCTTCAGAATAGTATGATAGTATAGTGTGCAGTCAATTTTGCTCAGTTAGCTTTCCCAATCCTAGCATTACCAGTCAAATGTTATTTTGCTTGCTGTCCAATTGTACATTTTCAGTTCCCCAATAGGCAGAGATGACTAACAAGCCTCAGGAGAGGTCATGGAGCTATTATAATTCAGATTGGTGGGTGGCATGTGGATCTGTACTCTTATTAGGCTGAGTGTAAAGAGGTGATATGGCTTTCAGGCCCTTATTCCTGATTGACAAATCAATGTCCAGCAGTGAATATGTTCTGAATGCCACTTTAATTTTTTCTACCTGGGAATCTGCAGGCGCTATCAAAGCCCATCTGACTGTACAAGGCTGAAATGAGCTGAGATGACAACGATTCTCCATAACAATGTGCAGGACTGCAAGATACCTGTAGCTTTGATTTAGTTCCTTCTTAAGCTTGACATAGCTGTGGACTCCAATTTGAGGTGCTATGCACATACTGTATATTCTATGTCAAGCACCATAAAACTTACAACACCAGCGATATTTTTGATGGCAAGATTTCTTTTGAATTATGTTTATCTTTCTTTTCATTATAAGAATAAACTTCACTAAAATGTGTTCAGCCTTGATAAATAAAAAACAAACAATTATATGCCAAATTTATTTGTATAGTGCTTTTTACAATACACTGTTTCAAAGCAGCTTTACAGAAAATCATGTTTTTATTATATCAGTAACATTTTATAATAACGTCTAACATTAGTCAATGCATTAGTTAACATGAACTAACTATGAGCAACATATATTTACAAGATTAATAATAATAGCTTATAACCTAACCCTAACGTTTTATTTGGCAGATTACAGTTGGGCAACGCATACATACTTTTTGCGACAATCTACCAGTACATATTATATATATCGTCCTAAGCAAGTATACCGTATGACTATCATAGCCAAGATTTGCTATAGTATATACAGTATATTGCTTTACTTGAGTATAATGTATGTATGCAAGTATTATATCCAGTATAGTACTATATCCAGTTATTGATTTATCAATGGGCAATAATACAGTTTACATTTGATGATACATTTGTTGATTTGCCAATATAACAATCAAACTGTTGATTTTTGCTATATAGTATGTCTCGAGTACTGTGTGTCACTTGGGTATGTTTGGATATACTTGTAGTAGAAACTAAATTTGAGTAAACACTTGAGACTCTATCACTATGTTGAATATTAGTAGTCTTTCAGTGTACAAAAATGTGAAATTCACGCTCTTTGTCCAGTGACCTAAAAATTGACCGAAGCACTCTCTCTCTCTCTGGCTTGCTGGGACATAGAAACATGTCTCTGAGATTTTCTTTTTTTTCTCATGTAGGACCATAGGGACCTTTATGAGGAACACCAGAGTATAAGTGAAAAAAGCATATCTTTGAATGTACCACCAAAATGTTTAAATAGCCTTTTCTAAAGCATGGCTTTACACAACTTCACATTGCATGTCAAGCATTATCTGAAATTACAGTACAATTAACCTAAGTGACATACAAATGTGAAAAATATCTATTTATGAAAAAAAAATACAAATATTTCGGCAGTAGACTGATTGATGCTCAAGAGGTGAGTGGTATTCTACTTTGGCTAGTAGTGGCCAATTACCTGCCTTTCAGCAAGGACTTATGGTCGAATGTTACATCACCTAATTGCTATTCATAAGCCAAGCTATAAAAGTTTAAAATAGCCCCCCAACACACATTTCAGATCATTATTATCCCCATTTTTTAACACACAAGTTCACTTTCAAAGGGTCCATACCTGTTTCTCAGTGAAAATAACTCTTCCCAGTAGCTGATCTTCCAGTCCACTCATAGTAACGGTGAAGTCGATAATGGATGTCCGTGCGCTGATCTCAGGAGTGTATGCTGGGTTGGGCAGCTTGGTGGTCACATAGAGATGGAAACCCTTCATTACATCCACTTATTTATCACCTACTTTCACCTGATGACAAGGATGATTCAGAGATTTAAAACTCAGAGTGAAGAGCTGCTCTGACATCAACATGAAAACAAAGTATTTAAAGAGTAAAGACACACTAGAGGATGACTAGAGTTCACACTAGAGTTCCATATCTCAAGATGCTTCTTAACCCTAGAAGACCCAAATATAGAAAAAACATGTGAAAAAATATTTCACCTTTTAAATGTTGTTGTAGGAGGCCTCTAAAACAGAAATATGTGTTTTTACATTTTAATCAGTTTTTAGTTAAATAATATCACAACGTTGGGCTCTTTGGGTAGCAGAATGTCAGTGATTTTACTCAGTCTGAAAAAAAAACATCGAATGGTTCATTTGCTGGGTGAAATGCTTCTGTAATCCCATTACAACAGTCTATATATGTATACACACTAATAATCACACAATAATGATAAAATAAGTCATATTTTTATGAAGAAAAACATTTATTATAAAAAAAGTTTCTGATTATATTTACAAAACCTGATGAACTGAATGAAAGCTTTAAAATATTCTTTATGACGACTTTAAAACTTTCTTCTCTTGTATCGCAGTCCATCTCAAAGTCACTGTTCTCATTTTGGACAGCATCAGTGATATATCATACAAATATGATGAGATGGTGTTTCTTGGCTGGTGGCATTCTGAAATGGAGAAAAACAATGATTATTTTCCAGGCTAAAAATATAAGTGGGAATTGATCCCAAACATACTTACACATTTTAAAGAATTCACCCATTCACAGAATTCACACAATACTGTCTGATAGCTTATTGTGCCCTTTACTTATCATGCTAATAGCACTTATACCCCCCACATTTCAGAACATTATCGCCTGTCCCTCATGCAGCAAGCAGATATTTGGGCAAACAAGCAAAGGATAAATTATAAGATACAGATAGTTTAAAATATTGTTACACAAATACTTTCAAATTATTGAATAAATAATTTATTCTTCAACTTGAACTTATCAATTTATAATCATAAAATCTTGATTGAATCTCAAAATGGTAACAAAAATACATTTAAAACTATCAATCAATCAAAAACTGTATGTTTCTATTAGTACTTTTTCACATGGAGCAGAGGAGAAATACAATTCATCCATGTAATGGATCCAAGGTGCACAGGCAAATTTTGCTACCCCTTTAATCCAACATTGCAAAATTACAACACTGCTCAAAATCTAAAATGATCAATGCATTCAGCAATTCCTTAATATCTACATGATCTACACATATTAATAATCACAGAAAAAATATTTTAGGCATTTTACTTACTTGAATGTAGATTTATCCAGTCCAGTACAAGATGATGTGCTTCAAGGGAAGTCAAATTGTACTTGTTTAAATAAATGTACAGATATGTTATAAGTGTGCAGATATGTTATTAAGTACACATTTTGGATTCTGTGTATAAATATGTCAGTTGTGATGGATGATGTATAATTATGAAAGTTTAATTGTTCAGGCTGAATATAGACTGCGGGAAAAAAACTGTTGTTGTGCCTGGCTCTTCTGGTGGTCAGTGCTCTGTAGCACCGGCCAGAAGGCAACAGTTCAAAGAGAGAGTGGGCTAGGTGTGAGGGGTCCAAGGTGATTTTCTTAGCCCTTTTCCTCACTCTGGAGATGTAAAGATATTGGAGGCTGGGCAGAGGGGCACCGATAATCCTCTCAGCAGTCCTGACTGTCCGTTGTAGTCTCTTAATGTCTGATTTGGTAGCTGAACACAGGACAGGCTCAATGATAGCAGAGTAGAACTGTTTCAGCAGATCCTGTGGCAGGTTGAATTTCCTCAGCTGGCGAAGGAAGTACAACCTCTGCTGGGCGATGTGAGTGTCCCACTACATGTCCTGAGAGATGGTGGTGCACAGCAATCTGAATGACTCTACTGCAGCCAGAGTACTGTTCATGACGGTGATTGGGGGGAGTGCTGGGGGGTTTCTCCTGAAGTCCATGATCATCTTCACCATTTTGAGCGTGTTGAGCTCCAGGTTGCTGTGACTGCACCTGACAGCCAGCTCTTTAACCTCCTGTCTGTAAGCAGACTCGTCTCCGTCTCACCGTAGGTGAATGTGTGAAGTGCAGATCAGCATGGATGGGGGGGTTGTAGACTGGCCTTTTCAAATCGACAGTAAAAAAACATTCAGATCATCAGCCAATTGTTGAGTCTCCACAGACTGTGGGGG
>NW_015505597.1:202480-210761 GCF_001515645.1 Sinocyclocheilus grahami
GGGGGGGGAGGGGGGGAGGGAGGTTGCAGGGGTGGTAGGTGAATGTGTGAAGTGCAGATCAGAGCGGATGTAGACTATCCTTTTCAAATCTGCAGTAAAACACATTCAGATCGTCAGCCAGTTGTTGATTCTCTGCAGACTGTGGGGGTGGTGTCTTGTACATGGTGATGTTCTTCAGACCAGTCCATACTGATGCTGGATCGTTTGCTGAAAGCTCTTTTCACAGCTTTTCAGAGTAGTTTTTTTTAGCCACTCTGATTTCCTTTGTTAGTCTGTTCTTGGCCTGGTTATACAAGATTTTATTCCCACTTCTGTAAGCATCCTCTTTGGCGTGACAAAGGTGTTTGAGTTTCCTAGTAAACCACGGTTTATCATTATTGAATGATAAGAATGTCCTGGTGGGGATGCACATATCCTCACAGAAACTGATATATGAAGTTACAGTCTCTGTGAGCTTATCCAGATCGGTGGCAGCAGCTTAAAAAACACGCCAATCAGTGAGGTCGAAACAGGCTTGTAAATACCGCTCTGCTTCATTAGTCCATCTTTTTACAGTCCTCAAAACAGGTTGAGCTGATTTCAGTTTCTGCCTGTAGGTCGGTATAAGATAAACCAAACAGTGATCAGAGAGCCCCAAAGCTACTCGTGGGACAGAGTGATATGCATCCTTTATTGTGGTGTAACAGTGATCCAGTATATTACTGTCTCTGGTGAGACATGTAATATGCTGCTTGTATTTTGGCAGTTCACGGGAGAGATTTGATTTGTTAAAATCTACAAGAATGATTAAAATAGAGTCTGGGTGCCTTTACTCCATTTCAGTTATTTGTTCGGCCAGCTGTTGCATCGCGGCGCTCACGCACACGTCCGGAGGAATGTACACATTCACAAGAATGAAAGCTCCGATCCAACTTTTTTCTGATCAGCTTCACTAGAAACGAACTCTTGGACATAAGGAAAAGCAGACCAGATAACTTTTTGCAGACGTTTGAACATTCAGACATTTTACTGGACATTTTAGTCGGAGAAGCTGCATTCCTATACAAGCGCTCCAGGCGACGCAAGGGAGGAAAGCGCGCCGACGCGCTCGTGAAACACTGTCAGCACGGTTTTAGGACTCCGCTGCCGAGTATTCATCTGGCTAATCTCCGCTCCCTTGCAAATCAGATGAACTACAACTCCTCACCCGCACAAACAAGGACTTTTTAAACTTCGCTGCACTCTGCTTCACGGAAACCTGGCTGAACAGAGCCATCCCGGACAGCGCGCTTCATCTAACGGGCTTCCAGCTGTTCAGAGCGGACCGCATCACCGAGTCGTCGGGGAAAACGAGAGGTGGTGGATTATGTTTTTATATCAATGAAGGCTGGTGTACAGACATGACAGTTTTAAAGAAGATGTGCTGCCCAAACTTGGAAGCTCTCTTTATTAACTATAAGCCTTTTTATTTGCCGCGGGAGTTTTCCTTGTTTATTCTGGTGAGTACATACATTCCTCCTGACGCGCGTGTGAGCGCGGCGCTAGAACTGTTGGCCGATCAAATTACACACACAAAGCAGCGTTATCCGGACTCTTTCGTTATCATTCTCTGAGATTTTAACAAAGCTAATATCACCCGTGAACTGCCTAAATATAGACAGCACATCACTTGCCCCAGCAAAGACAGCAATATACTGGACCACTGCTACACTGTTTTAAAGGATGCATTCCACTCTGTCCCCCGAGCAGCACTGGGACTCTCTGATCACTGTTTGGTTCATCTTCTACCAGCCTACAGGCAGAAACTCAAATCTGCTAAGCCTGTAGTAAAAACTGTAAAGACATGGACTGTTGAAGCAGAGCAGGATTTACAGGCCTGCTTCGAACTTACTGATTTGAGTGTTTTTGAGGCTGCAGCTACTGATCTGGATGAGCTTACTGACACCGGGACATCCTACATTTGTTTCTGTGAGGACATTTGTGTTTTATTTAACATTTAACAATGACAAACCTTGGTTCAGTACAAAACTCAAACAGCTTTGCAAGGCCAAAGAGGATGCCTACAGGAGTGGGGACAAATACTTGTACAAACATGCCAAATACACACTAAATAATGAGATAAGAGTGGCAAAGTTAAACTACTCTGGAAAGCTAAAAAACAGCTTTCAAGCAATGACCCTACATCAGTGTGGAAGCCTGTGCTGTCCAGCTATCATCCATCTTCACATTGATCTTCAACAGATCACTGGAGCTGTGTGAAGTCCCCTCTTGCTTCAAATGCTCCACCATCATCCCTGTACCCAAGAAACCAAAAATCACAGGACTTAATGACTACAGACCTGTTGCTTTAATGTCTGTGGTGATAAAGTCATTTGAGAGACTGATGTTGGCCCACCTGAAGGACATTACTGGACCCCCTGCAGTTTGCTCACCGAGCAAACAGGTCTGTGGATGATGCAGTCAATATGGGACTGCACTACATCCTGCAACATCTGAACAAACCAGGGACTTATGCAAGGATCTTGTTTGTGGACTTCAGCTCCGCTTTCGACACCATCATCCCAGACACCCTTCAGAATAAACTGACACAGCTCTCTGTTCCCACATCCATCTGTCAGTGGATCACCCGCTTCCTGACAGACAGGCAGCAGCTAGTGAGGATGGGAAAACTCACATCCAACACCTACACCATCAGCACCGGAGCTCTTCAGGGTTGCAGTCTCTCTCCACTGCTATTCTCCCTCTACACAAATGACTGCACTTCTAAAGACCCCTCTGTTAAACTCCTGAAGTCATCGGCCTCATCCAGGACAGCGACAAGTCTGCTTACAGACAAGAGGTTGAGCAGCTGGCTGGCTGGTGCAGTCACAACAACCTGGAGCTGAACACGCTCAAAACTGTAGAGATGACTACAGTCACTGCTCTCCCCCCACTTACCATCATGAACAGCACTGTGGCTGCAGTGGAGTCATTCAGATTCCTGGGAACCACCATCCCACAGGACCTGAAGTGGGACACTCACATTGACTCCATCGTGAAAAAGGCTCAGCAGAGGTTGTACTTCCTTCGTCCACTGAAAAAGTTCAACCTGCCACAGGGGCATATGACACAGTTTTACTCAGCTGTTATTGAGTCAGTTCTGTGCTCCTCTATAACTGTCTGGTTTGGGTCAGCCAGCAAATCAGATATAAGAAGACTGCAGCGGATTGTGGGACAGCAGAAAGGATCATTGGTGTCCACCTGCCCAATCTTCAGGACTTGTAAAACTCTAGAGTGAAGAAACGGGCAGGCAACATCATCAAAGACCCCTCTCATCCCGGACACAACCTGTTTGCACTTCTCCCCTCAGGCAGACGCTACAGATCTCTGTGCACTAGAGCATCTAGGCATAAAAACAGTTTTCCCCCATGCCATCTCCAGCCTAAACAGCTAACACAGGAATTATTACCTGTGTTCTATAATTCATGCCTGTAATTCATTCTCCATCTCTAATTATTGCCTCTCTCTCAAGTACTATGTAAATACATATGCATATTTTACAGCTGTATATATAGAGTAAATAATTCACAAATCTGTACATAAATCTTCTGTTCCAGATTCATGCACATTATTATTTATTGTTAAGTCTTATTTAAATGTTTTTGCTCTCATGTCAGATATGTATGTATATATGTACTGTATGTATGTATTGTAGCGTCTGGACCAATCAAAAACACAATTTTTCATTTGATTTAACAAATCAGTTATTCATTAGATTAACAAGTCGTCACAGACCCCTCACCCAATAGACTGGGCGCCAGGATGTCTGCGAATGACCACAGGCCACTGGTTACCATGGCAACCACGACACCTTTGCTAGACCAGAGCCATTTACGACCTAATGGAATGTGAGTAGGGAAAATCACTGCCTTTGAATTAGAAAGAGACACAGTGCTCAGTAGAAATTGACACTTTTCTAATTAATCCATAGGAAAACCTTTCTTTGAATGAACACACATATCCTTCAGGTCATTGTGTATGTTGTCTTTGAGATTTTTTACTGTTTTATGCAGGCTTATGATGGAAACACTCCTCCCTGTCATCTTGCCTATATGTAACCCTATCATGTTTAGTATCTATGAATTCGCCTTCTGATGATCTAAACGAGAGTGTATATTATATGTTGGTACATAGGCAATATATTAGTGTTCTTAGAATCATTAAGTAATTTCGATTCAAGTTCCATATGCAAATTACCATGCTTTCACACAAAGGGTCATTAAAACTCCCCAGTATCTCAAAACTCCCACTTGGGATTCCGGCCTTTCTCATTGGACAAGCCCATCTTGAGAGGCAGGAATCTTCTCCGACCTTAACCTCCTGGGGTCGACGGTGGTGCCAGTGACACCACTTGCATTTTTAATGATAACAGCGAAAAGAACTTAAAATGCGCCGTAATTTTTTATTTTTTTTTTTAAGCAAAAAAATCGGACATCATTGTTGTCAATTAAAAAGGCGCCATCTATGATTATAGTACGTTTTGCTGTCCAATATATTTATTTATTTATATTTTTTGTAAGCATGGTCACAATTTAGTTTAAGGACCAGTTATCACTACTAACTAACTATTAACTATGACTTTTGCCTCAATAAACTCCTAATTTGCTGCTTATTAATAGCTAGTAAGGTAGTTATAAAGGGATCTAAACTGTGGTCATACAAAATAAGGCATTAATATATGCTTTGTACTAATAAATAGCCAATATACTAGTAATATGCATGATAAGCAACTAGTTAATAGTGAGAATTGGTCCTTAAAAAAGTGTTACAGTAAACATTAAATGCATCAATTCCATATATTTCAGGGAGAAATATGAGGTATGTGAGATTAAATTAACATAGCATGAGAACTAGCAATATTTGGCTACAAACTAGCTAGCTAAATGTGCTTCCAAAGGTTTTTATTTAATAGATACATTGTTTAATTAATTATGGTGTTAATTTAATGTGCTAGAAATAGAATTACACAAATCAAGAGTTTTAAATTGTATTTTATCATGTCACAAATGTGGTATTAAATACATTTAAAATAAATGTATGACTTTCTAATTGCTTTTGTAATATTTATCATAATATTAATCACTGTTATAAATTTAATTGCTTTTAGAAAATTTTGAGGATCACATTCAACATTTTCAGAAGGTTATGCACCTCTTTTCACTGACACAAGAGTTTAAATGTTTTATTTTATACCTTATTTGTGAAAAATGCCAAAAGCATAATGATTATATACAGGTGTTTTTTCTGTATTTTGCCATCAAAATGTATCATATATAAATCAACAATATAGTGCTTGCTTGGGAGAAAATAGGGACAGTATAATTAAAGAAAACATCATTGTCCTCAGCAATTCCAGTCATTTTGAAAATGACTTTCATTAAATGTATGCTGTAGGAAATGAACAAGATTGCTTTGCGTAATTAGAAAATACTGTGCATTTGTACAGAATGTCTGCTCCTTCTCATTATTTTTGAAGTTTAATTATAGAGCAGATGTGTTGTGATTGTATTCAACATTCTCTCCGTCATTATGCTTTCTTGGAAAGATATTCATAATGTACAAAATCATAGACAAGTAGGACATAGCAAGTACTCTGAAAAAGCAGTTGTTTTACATAAGCGTAGAATTAAGATCCTGAAAAAGGACATATAATGTACAGATCCTCTGTGCTGTACCATTTCCTGGTCAGGGTGATGACAGCAGCTGCTCAAGCTGTTTACTGCTAGTGCAGGACACGATTGTGAGTGACAGTCATGATCTTTTGGCATCTTTCTTTGATCTCATTATCAAATTTCCAGTCGCTCTAAAAATGTGACGCTGCTTCACCATCACACACAGTAGCTGCTTCACACGTTCAAAAAAGAAGTGGAAATAGCAAGCAGCGGAAAAAGCTCTGACAGGTTTAACTAGTCAGCTCTATTAATACAAAGGTGCGAACACCTGATCACACGTTTTAAATAGCAGAGTCTGAATGGGTGACATTGACGTTGTTTTATTGTCAAACCACTGCATAATAATCAAATCACAGCCCTGTGCATTCTATTTCTGCTAATTGGCACGGAAATAAAATGAGTTAGCTACTCCCTGTTGAGATAATCGACATATAATTTTAAACAACTTCACCAACACCTTTTATGTTAGAAAGGTCATTAACAGCTCTATTTAGTAACTTCTCTCTAAGGTTATTTTAATGTTCAAATCTTTGTTATTCTGTAAGGCCCACTTTTGAAATATTATTATATAACAAACTCGTACTTCTATGAGTAATAGTTATAAATCTGAAAGTATTTTTCCTTTGGGAGGGATCTACCTACTAACTTCTCACAATACTTAAACTGGTTGAGGTTGAACCATAGAACAGACAACTGATTTTCTTAGCAGCAATATGTTATGAAAAAGAAAAACAACAACAATGAAATTCACAATAATAAACCCCAAAGCAAAAATAACATACCATAAACCAATCGTACAAAAAGTCCCAAGAGAACCAATACAAAAATATGTCTATATACAAAATGAGGTTACAATACGAGCACACAATGTTCATGTAATGAAGATGGTTATACTTGTATGTCCCAGTCCAAAAGCCAAAGAAGAAACCTTGTAGAAAAGGCAGATATAAATAGTTCTTATCCTTGTAATTAATATCCAGTTTTGATGACCCAAAGTAAGGAGATGCAATGCAGGGAAATTAGTCCTTTATATTTTCAAGATGTAGCATGCAGTCATAAATACACCATTGATACATCTAAGGAGGCTAGGTCAAAGGAGTCCTTCTACAAACAACATATTAACAAACATTAGAATAAACCTCAAAACCATGAAATGCAATTTATACAGCCACACTGTGAATATGCATAAAAAAGGACCTTACTTTGATTGAGCATAAAACAACATGTTTCCCAATTAGGACATCTCAGTGAAGGTAAGGCTACAAGAGGGAAGCCATGCTTTCCTCTTACCAAACATCTCTCTCTTCTTCTACCACCTAACTGTATTTAAACTTAGCATAAGAGAACCATAGTGTCCCCTAAAGATGGGTAGTAGAATTACACCCTAAGTAACATTTAACTGTTACAATTATATCATTATATTATTATGTTACTATACATATATACAGGCGTGGATTAATGCACAGGCTTGCCTAGGCTGCAGCATTCCCCGCATTTTGAAACTGACTCTCTGAAGTGTCCAAATTAGGCTACATAACATATCTAGGCTGTTATTAGTATGTAGGCTATAATAGGTTGTGTAGTTGTCTATAGATCTTTATCATGCTTGGAAAATTTGGTCTCTATTTACACTTTGAATATTGAGAGAGTAGCCTTTGATTATGGCTGCACTTATTGTTTGCACTTAATACAACTAAGAAATAACTATGTTGTTTATTTTTTGTTATTTCTACTGTTTTTATTTCTATGTTCAATTTGTGAAAAGGCGCTCAGTTAGGAGGTCAAATGTTCTAGAAGCTCATAATTCATGTACAGTTCTAAGGTCTGAAGAGACTGAAATGATACAAGAGAGAAGCCAGTCAGTTGAGTTTGTGGCAAAACCTTTTACAGTGCTTGAGTTTTGTTGTCTTTTACTACATATGATAACTCATACACAGAATGTAGAAGTGAAATGGCATTTATTACCAGATGATTAGTTAAAACAATTGAAAATGCACCTACAGATTATTTTTCCAGTCATGTATTTGATCATTGAAAAAATTTGTAAAAATCTCGCCTTGTCTTATTCTCGTGAACCCAATCTCGTGTCTCGTCTCTTGAGTTAAGTGTCGACTTTAATGATAATCAAACAAGGACAGACGAGGAGAAAATCATTCACTGTTCTTGATAGAATAGCATTTGTAGCGTTTATAAGAATTTATATAGTGAAAATTGAGCCCTACCATCACATTCACATCTATGCAACCAATAAATAAACTACTACAAGAGCACAAAATTGTTTACAAGAGCATATATTTCTTCAGTGATCTAGTCACTTGATTCTGCTCTCAAAATGCACCAGATGTATGCATTTAAATTAAAAATGAACAAAATTTTCTTACAGGGGGGCATACCCCTGGAACCCCCTAGATGAACCAATGTGCACCCACCACAGTCTAACAAAATCCTGTGGGGACACTGGGAATGTAGTGGAAACACTGTAGGATTGGTTGTCTCAATGTGTGTGTGTATGCCATTTCACCTTACTATTTGCGTGTGGACCATGTATGGCCCTAAATATATTTCTTCAGTAAAGCATAATGATTGGGGGG
>NW_015505597.1:210959-226013 GCF_001515645.1 Sinocyclocheilus grahami
GGGGGGGGGGGGGGGGCGCCGCAAATGGCAGCCACGATGCTGAGCTCTGCAATTCTTCTGATGTTTTTGATTGTTTGTTCTGTGTTTTGTCATTCTTCTTCTATAAGATTTACCAGAGACGAACTCCTTAACATTAAGCAACACATCCCAGACAATATTTTTTTCCAGTTTTTGATTATTTGGACGTTTTGTTGGACATTCTAGTTGGAGGTACAGCTGTGTTGTTCAAACGCGCGTACAGACGCAGAAGAGGGAAATGCGCCGGCACCCTGGTGAAGCTCCGCGCACGCGGCTTTCGAACTGCACTCCCAAGCATTCATCTCGCGAATGTCCGTTCCCTTCCTAACAAAACAGATTAACTTTTTCTCCTCACCCGCACCAACAAGGACTTTTCAAACTCTGCTGCACTGTGCTTCAATGAAACCTGGCAGAGTAAAGCCATTCTGGATAACGTGTTTCATCTGCCGGTCTACCAGCTGTTCAGAGTGGATCGCATCGCGGAGTTAACGGGGAAAACGAGAGAATCAGAATCAGCTTTATTTGCCAAGTGTGTGCAAACACACAAGGAATTTGTTGTGTTTTTTAAGAAGCTCTTGGTACATACATGCATACTGTAGCGAATCAGCTCATGGGGAAATATGAATAATTAATCATAACTAGATCTACCGCCTGAAGGAAACATCAGATTCTTAGTTCAAACACACCTTTGTAAAAAGGTGCAAATGATACCTAATGTATCAATTAATAAGACTAAGTTTGATACTTGCAAGTCTCGTCTGTCTGAAAGAAAGTCTTGATGCAGTCCAAAGGTTCAAGCTGATCTTTGCTGAAGTTGGTTGATGAAAAAGAACCAGTTTGCGTCAGAGAATCTTGGTGAATGGAAAAGTCAAGGCCGAAGGCCTGGCACAAAACTTAGGATGTCCTGGAGTGTTGGAGCTCACATCTTCTCAAAACCTAACAGAACCACCGACTCTGGGCGGGTCACATGGTGTGAGGCCTTTAAGCCCTTCTAAAAATACCTGATATGTGAACCCAGTCTTGATGAAGTTCTTCTCCAGGACATTGTCCAGGGCAGGATCCAGTTCTTCCCCAACATCTTCAATGAGTAGGGGACGCCCAAGAGACAAACTGTCCTCTAGATGGTTTCTGAAGTATTTGTGATTCAGTGAGGTGATCTGTGAAAACAGGAATACCTCATTACTGACCCAACTCAAGTTCTGCTACTGGGGAAAGCTATTACCTGAGGTGGAGGTGATTTGTTATGAGGTCATACCTCTGAAAGGGTGTCTGACCTCTTAAAAATAAACCATGCATCAGTGCAAGCTGTGCATATTCAATTATATTTTAACATGAATCGCAAGAATATAGATGTTGAACTTTTAAATATGCAGAGGCCTATTGCATCAAATTATTGTATCTTTACATATAATAGCAACATTAAAACCTATTTTAAAAACAGTGTAGCTTTTTAGTCATTTTAGTAGCAAGCTGCTTTTACCATTGACAGTATAGCATGATAAAGTGGATTTTATGTACAACATTATATTATGAGTTTACAAAAAAAATATATCACTGTTTTTAACGCACTTACTGTATATAAATTATAGTGTTTTCATGATTTATTGGTGGTTTACTGTAACACGTTTTTAGATTGTAGTTTTTATTAGTATAGCTAACTATTTTTCAGACTGGTATAGCTTAGCTGTAGTTACAGGCTACATACAATAATGAGTAGCTTGACAAGCTACAATTAAAGTGTTACATTTAACATGGAAAATACCTTCTTCAACACTGCAGTGCACTTCAAATTATCTATTGAACCACACTGTGAAAATCATACTCCTATTAAGTGGTCACCTGAAGCTCATTTTTGGACTCTTTGCTCTTGATCCAGATCTTTCCCTGGGTCTGGGGGTCAATCAGCAGGGGAAACCTGGCAGCCTTTGTAACAATAATTCCATTCTGGATGGACAGGTCATCATTGGGAAGCCCCTGTAGGTTCCATTCACTTACTGTGGGAGCGTCAATTAACATTTCAGTGAGATTCAGATTGGTCCTAAATGGAATCCGACAGGACTTCATTTCTCTCTGCCAATCAGTGAGAAGGAGGTTGTGAAACTCTTGATTAAAAGGTCCAGTGTAGGACAGGAAGGCTGTAGCCAGAAGCACGTCACCTAAGCATGGGAAATGTAAAATTAGATTAAGACTTAAAAAATAGGATGAAACTCTGTCACTGCTATATGTTTTTATATGGTGCTATATGGTTTTAGCACATTGTTGCTAGGGTGATCTAGAGTGTTGCTATGGTAGTTGATTACTGATAAAAATAGCTATGTTGAAAGATTTGAGGTATCATCCATTTCTATACCACAGATGGTGCAGGATGAGGGCATGCTCAATGGAGTTCTGGGTGGTTCCTACAACAATGCTGGTTCCTAGATATGGCCCAGGGGTGCGTTTCCCAAAAGCAACTATGGTCGCAAGTTCCGTCGTTACCAATAGAGTTCAATGGAACGAACCATCATAGTTAGCTAACAATGCTTTTGGGAAACGCACCCCAGGTTGGGATCTTTTTAGCCTGTTTTATCATCTACTAGGTGGAAATTGTACTGTATGTTTAATCACTTTTACAATTTAATGACTAAATCCTACGATTTGACATCACTTTTCATAGTACAAATGGTAGAGACCATGTTATACAAAGCTACAGTAATAGTGATGCTTGCCTGCTAATAATACAAACACTAATAAGCAATCCCGATTTAATATCTTAGCTTTGCAGTTTATATTTAAAATAAGGATTATAATAATGCAAATAATATTGCCTGAAGGTTTTATGTAAACACATACAAACTAGTCGTTTGGTCTGAGCAGCAAACTCTTTACTAAGCTGTGTCCAACGATCCTTCTCTCCTGCCAGCCCACTGATCAGACTAGAGGCAGTTTGCATCTTGTGTCGACACCTTTCTGCATCCTCCAGTAAAGTCTGAGGAAAAAGAGGGAGAGAAGATAAAATGGATTCTGTCACTATGCACACTGTGCAGCTGTGCTTGTTCACATTTATTGACTGAGAGTGTCAGTTTATTTCAGTGTCATTTAATGTGCCCTAACAAAATTCACATTGCATTATCATTTAATAGACAGGTGTGGTTTCTCAGGACACCCGTTTCAGTGATATCTGTCAGGAAGTATGGAGATTTTATATAAAAAATAATAATAAAAAAACGATATCTTTCTTAATTTTAATTCCCAGTGCAAATATGCCCACTTCTTTCAATGTATGGAAACAGGTAAATTAGAAAAACTACTGTATAAAGTCAATTCATATTTTAATTTGATCATTGGTAAAGTAAACATCTGTTCTCTTAGGAACGTATGATTAGGCCTGACGTAAATCAACACCAAAGGATCAGTCAGTCAATTGTGTTAATCACACAATTAATAATGAGTAAGGCTCATTATACATTGTGAATGGGAACATTGATGTTTACTTCAAACCATTTAAAAGATTTGTTTTAATTTGGTAGAGGCACACAGAGTACAAGCCTGAATGATTAATCTGCAAGATGGTTTTAGGTTTGTTTACAAAATTGCTTATTACATTCAATTTTATGCAAAAATGCAAATTAGTGATTGAGTATTTACTTCAGGCACTAAATGGCAGATGATTCACCATTTTTTACAGAATAATTAGACAAGTGCAAAATCTAGGTTAATTTTCTTTGGGCTATAGCTGGAATTTTATTCTCTGGTTTAATTTAGGGTTACTAATCAAACCCAATTGAAATCCTAATTTTTTTGATAATTTGTGTCATGATGATGACATAGAGTTTAGTGCCGGCCTTCCCCAAAACATCTGCCTGGAAGTTTGTTGAAATTCTGAAGACCTTGAGAAGATGGTTCAAGTATGTTTATTTAGGGGCCAAATTATGTAGGACAGTGACCCTTCAGAAGCTGGACTGAACATCCCTGCTGTAATCTATCTAACACAGTTGTTTACCTGTTTTTCCAACATGGCCTTCTCATACTCAGCTTGAACTACATCCAGCTCTGCTTGCTTAGCATCTCATTCTGCCTGGGCTTTCTGGAGGTCCACATTAGCTATGGCAAGCCTGTTCTCCTGCACTGCCAGATTAGCCTGAGGATGATGAAGAAAGCCTAACTGTTGTGCAGCAAAAGAAAAAAATAGGGAGTGATAAACTGCATTTGGATTACTTCATTATAAATATGCAGTTCTAAATCAAATTGTGATTTTTTTTTTCTGCTAAAAATTGCTATTACAATTTATAATACAATTAACTGTTTTTGTTTGTCTTTTTAAAGAGCTACAGGTCTGCTTGACTGCAGGGCTGCACAATTTATTCCAATAATAATAATGCCATAATTATATTATTTTGCCATATAGGTTTTCACTCACATTTGGTGGTTGGTGAGTGTACATTTTTGGACCAAGTATACAACTATTCATAAGCTGCAATCAGGTTATATGCACTGGTTCACACACAAACAAACAAACAATAAATCAATCAATCCCAGTTGCACGCAGTAAAAGTGTGCATCTTAGGTATCAGGCAACTGTTGAAAAGTAAACTAATACATCAAAACATGCTAAAATAATCATGCCCCAAATCATGCCCAAAGGTAAAGAATAATCAAATATTAATAGCAATTCACAGACTAATAGATTTGATAGTTTAAAATTAGGGCCTGTTAGTAAAGAAATCCTAATAACTTGACAAGGTTGCATCATGTAAAAACAATCAAGTGATCTGGCCTTCAAAGGAAGCACTTCTTTATTGATAGAGAAGGCGGCAGCCATTTCTTTGGTCCAGGAGCAAAGCCCTGCAACATTGCCCTCTTGGCTGTTTCTATGTTATAGTCTGCCATGTCAAAGTATGGAGAGAGGAGTTCCACCACCTCCTCATTGATGGTATCTTTGGGGAATTGGTGGAGGACAAAACAAAAGATGGCATAAAATAATATTGGTGTACAGTATATGGAACATATTTCACAGTTGCACGCAATAATTGTGATTGCAATATGCAGCCCTGAATGACACTGTGTCACGTGTGTGTGTTCCTGTTTAGTTCCTGTTTGTCCTTATTTGGTCC
Source organism: Sinocyclocheilus grahami (assembly GCF_001515645.1). Lineage (NCBI taxonomy): Eukaryota > Metazoa > Chordata > Actinopteri > Cypriniformes > Cyprinidae > Sinocyclocheilus > Sinocyclocheilus grahami. Next base: position 216,071 of record NW_015505597.1, read on the forward strand.
TTCCAGTTCCTTTTCCCATTATTAGTAATCACCTGTTCCTTGTTATTAGTTATTCTCATCCCCTGTCTGCCCCTCGTTATCTGCCCTATTTGAGTTCGAGCCCGTTCTGTTCTCCCTTGTCTGGAATTGTTCATGTCAACCTTGCTACGTGTGTTTTTTTGTTTCCTTTTGATTATTAAATTGAGTAAAATTCTCCTACGTCTCCTCGCTCATTTGCTCTGCGCTCCTACACAGCAGCAGTTCCGTGACAGAATTCCAGACCCACAAAAAGGGAAGGGATCCTCCGGTGTCTGGAGAGCATCCGGCCCCGATCCAGAACCAGCTCTCCATCAAGCCCGCCGGCCGCCGCTGACTTAGCGCTTCTGGACATGGCGCTGCCTCCAGAGTTCTCGGCTCCTGTTCTCGCCCCGGAATCATCCCCGGAAAGTTCTCCTTCGTCTCCGCTGGTCCCGTTCAGCCCTCTTTTGTCTCCTGATCCCCCCCGAGTTGACCAGCCTTGCACCTCCAGAGTACCCTCCAGTGTCCGCTCCTCGCAAGCGCCCTCCAGAGCCAGCTCCTCGAAAGCGCCTTCCAGAGTGCCCTCCAGTGCCCACTCCTCGTAAGCACCCTCCAGAGCCGGCTCCTCGAAAACGCCTTCCAGAGCGCCCCCCCAGTGCGCCCTCCAGTGCCTGCTCCTCCAGAGCGCCCTTCAGGGCGCCCCCCAGGATTCCTAATTTTCCCCAAGAAATTTTTTTTTGGGGGGCCATATACCCGTGGTCGAGCCAGCTAAGGCCATGTAGGATCCGCCATGGCCTCCTGAGCTGCCAGCTCCGCCATGGCAACCTGAACTCCCTGATCCGCCATGGCTTCCCGAACTGTCTGCTCCGCCATGGCCCCCTGAGTCTCCTGATCCGCCATGGCAACCTGAACTCCCTGATCCACCATGGCAACCTGAACTCCCTGATCCGCCATGGCTTCCCGAACTGTCTGCTACGCCATGGCCCCCTGAACTCCCAGATTGGAGGGCGCCCGCTCCCCCCTCCCCGATGGTACTCTTACGGCGTGGGACGTGCCTTCCGGGAGGGGGGTGATATCTGTCACGTGTGTGTGTGTGTTCCTGTTTGTCCTTATTTGGTCCGTCCAGTTCCTTTTCCCATTATTAGTAATCACCTGTTCCTTGTTATTAGTTATTCTCATCACCTGTCTGCCCCTCGTTATCTGCCCTATTGAGTTCGAGCCCGTTCTGTTCTCCCTTGTCTGGAATTGTTCATGTCAACCTTGCTACGTGTGTTTTTTCTGTTTCCTTTTGATTATTATTTAGTAAAATTCTCCTCGCTCCTACAGAGCAGCAGTTCCGTGACACACTGGGTGTGTATTTTTTATTTTTTTTTACTGTTCACATTGTAGAGCCTCAAGATGTTAACTTTCACATTACAATCTGTTTTTGAATAAAAATGTCATGCTTGATTTGGATTATTTTTATTATTATTATTATTATTTTTGTGCTGTATAAATATGTATCCAGAAAAAAATCTATGTATAAAGTATGCATCATGGAAAAAAAACATTAATAAACTTCAATACATTATGATCACAGAATTAGGGATCTTGTGTATTTGTGCAGCTGTGCATCTGTAAAGTTGTCAATGATAAACTTAAATTATACTATTGAACATCTGAAAAACATTTACTATTTTAAAGGCCCCATAAAATGTTTGATATTTTTAAAAAGCCATCATTTCTTACTTGCTATTACTAGTCCAAAGAAGGTCAATATTTCAGGGGCAGTGGTAGACAGAATTGTAAATTTAGAGCTCCTTAATACAAGAGGCATCATAGTCTGATTTCCCAAGATTTTTTTAAAAAATTGTTTAAATCATTGTTTAAGTTATTTTTACATGCATGTATCTGCTAAAGGTTAACTTGTCAACTTGTACTAGTTGTATACTATTGAAGCAAACAAATATGAACTAAAAACAAATACAATTGGGATTTCTTGTGGAAGTTATATTTGAAAAGTGTGCATCTTAGGCATCAGGCAACTATTGAAAAGTAAACTAATACATCAAAACATGTTAAAATAATCATGCCCAAAATCATGCCCAAAGGTAAAGAATAATCAAATATTAATAGCAATTCACAGACTAATAGATTTGACAGTTTAAAATCACGCCCTGTTAGTAAAGAAATCCTAATAACTTGACAAGGTTGCATCATGTAAAAACAATCAAGTGATCTGACCTTCAAAAGAAGCACTTCTTTATTGATAGAGAAGAAGGCAGCCATTGCTTTGGTCCAGGAGCAAAGCCCTGCAACATTGCTGCACACCCTCTTGGCTGTTTCTATGTTATAGTCTGCCATGTCAAAGTATGGAGAGAGGAGTTCCACCACCTCCTCATTGATGGTGTCTTTGGGGAATTGCTGGAGGACAAAACAAAAGATGGCGTAAAATAATATTGGTGTACAGTATATGGAACATATTTGAAACTATGCTCTTGAAAATGGCAATATTATTTGATATTTGTAGCTCAGCCTTCTGTAAAATCTGTAAACAGTATCTATCAGTATTTCTATCTATCCATCCATCCATCCATCCATCCTGTTAATAGGCATAAGGGGAAAAATCCTGTTTTCAATAATGCAATACTGGTATCCATATTGGTACTACTAATGGTACTGCTGGTAATACAGCTAAAATAACCCCTAGGGGTTACAACTATATTTTAATTGCCCACCACTAATTAACAAATAACACACGCCTATGCATATCAACAACACAGTGTTCAGATTCGTCCATTCAGTCACAGTTGAGTAATAAACAAAACACAATTGATTTGATTAATCCTGAACACTAAAATACATGGTTACACTTTCAACAACACAGGTGTCAGTGTTTTTTTTTTTTTTTTAAGTTTTGCAATGTGCTGACACTGAAGATTGAAGCAGTTAGTACTATATTTAAACTGCACAGAAAATCACTATTACTTTTTCACATGTTGTGAGGACATTAAATAGAATTCAGAACAGAGAAAAGGCCCTGTTTAATTGTGTGGGTGACAGAGAATGGGAAATTATTTATTTATAAAATTAGTTAGTTTTGAAAACTAAAATATCACTGTTTTGGGGTAAGAAATCTTTACTTTATATGACAAGGGAAAAATGCAAAGCATGGTCTAGTTATCTAATATTAAGGCTTGTACCTGTAGACTGCCCATGAAGTTGCCAGCAGTCATGAGTTTGAGTGACTCTTGCCAGGAGGGCATGGTGCAGTTTTTCTCAGGATCAATTTTCACAGTGTTCACTCTCCTCTGGAAGAGCAATGACACACAGTCCATAATATGCGTGATGCGGTGGGGCGGTCTGCCCAGTGTTCGCACCGTGGCAATATCTGATGGCTTTATGGTCTGTTTACAGATAAATAGGGAGAGAAATACAGAAAGAAACAGAGTGACAGTGAATTAGACATCTTGTTAACATTCTGACATACCAACTAGTTACTTTGTGAATAACTTATTCATCCGAGTGGCAGCTGTTATGGCTCATGATTGACAAAATTTAGCACAAATACTGTAAGCTTAATGAGTAATACATGATGGATTTATCTTATCTCTTCTGAATAAAGTAGAAAGATGTATAAACCTGGGAAACAGTGGAAAGGAGTGGGATAGTGCAGCAAGCCCTGATATACTTCAAGTGATATCAAAGAACATAATGTCCAACTTTTCAGAAAATGTGTCCCAGCTGGTAAATGGCTTCAAAATACCATTGTTCCATGGAACGTATAGGTAGGTGTGCTCTGTGGCTCTGCCTTTGACATGGAAATCTTCTCCAGTTTGTTCATGTTTAATACTTTAGAACTATATATTATATAAATAGCTACATAAATAAATGTGACTTGACAGGAGTGGAGTGTCAAATCGCAGAGCTTGTGCAAACATATCCATATTGCTATAATCAGTCGCTTTCTTAACAGCTGTTTTCTCACTTATGTCATTTTTGTTGTGTGTTTATTTTGTTATTGAGAGGAAAATGTGACACATATATTTGCATATTCATCTAAACACTGTTCACTAATAGTAAACTGATGATGAGGTATTTCTAACTTCTTTTCACCCCTAAACAAAGAATGGAAAATAACTTTGCTGTGAGCATATCAGCTCCTTCAAGGGGCTTTTGTTCATTTTGTGTTTAGATCAGAATGTAAATATGTTTCTTTCAATTAGAATTACAATTTAAATCTACTTTAAAGCAGCTCTCCAGTTTGTTCAAGTTATCATCTCTGACCTCAGTGGATTGAATAGAAGAAATTAACCAGAGAAGATTTCCAGATCCTCTTCAGATTTCCTCTTCTTTTCTGTCACTCCCTCTAGCACATTAGTTTGGAAGTAATTGTGTGGTGTTGGCACATTCCTTGCTAGAACTGAGTTAAGTATGAGCAACCATCAGTCGATAAGGGCTACATAGCATAGAGTTAGTAGGATGCTATTTGCAACCCATTCTCTCAGTCGCCACCTCCAGTCCTTAGACTGGGGCCAGTAGCTAGACAAGAAAATATCGGCTTACTTTCTTAAGGGACCTGCTTATACAAGCAGCACACTCCCTTGGTAGATCGGCGGTAAAAGTCTTTCAGTTCCCTGTGTTAAGGTGATGCTCAGGAAAAACAGTGGACAGAGAAGAAAGCGGCTTTGATCGCCTTTAGCATCCCAGATTCTCTGTTGCCCCCTCCAGTTTCTTTAGCTCGGAGGTGATGGTGTAGATAAGGTACATCGGCACACTTTCCTAGTGGACCATGAGGAAAGGGTGATTACAGAGCATGAGATTTAGTAGCCAGAGGTGCTCCACTCTTTTGTTTCACCCCAATAAATTCAATTTGTCTTATATTTTGTCCATGAGTTTTCTTGCTTAATAATAAATGTTTATCCTTTAAATATTCTGTTGCCTCTAGTAATTCTGTGTGTGATTTTTAATTTTCAGCCCATTTTAAGCCAACAACATAATAATTTTTAAACAATAGTTGACTTAAATAAAGCAACCAGCATGTTGGGTAAAAACATTTAACCCAACCAGCTGGGTCAAAATAACGCAGCATGTGTTTTGTCCAATATTTACCCCGTGCTGGGTTGCCAAGTAACCCAAGTTGGGTTTTTATAACCCAGCCTTTTTTTAGAGTGTAGGTAAGTATTAAGGAGCATTGAACTGCATCATTTATTCAGTATAGCATAGTGGGTATTAATGTTCCTGTAATGTCAATATCATGACAAAATGTTGAATTCCCTCGAAAGGGAACATCTCAGTATATAACATTATATAACAGTATATAACATCTCATGTATATAACACAGTTTCCTGACAATGGAACAAGGTGCTGCACTGCATTGCAACACTTCAGGCATGCTTGCGCATCCTCCTTTAGACAATTCAAAGCCAATTATATTTTATGTGGATGCCCTTTTATAGTATGCCGGTGCACCCAGTCATAAGACTGCCATAGCCAATCTGGATTTGCATGTATCCAAATGTGCTTCAGACACCATTTACACTAAAGGTGTTCCCACAGTGTCAACACCATGATGCAGCATCTCTTTCCTTTCTCATGGAATACATAACTGTGATACAAACTTTGTCTTGGCCTGATTTTATTTGAAATTACATCACACAAGTTCTTCGATTTCACTTTGAGTATACTTAGGGCTTTAAAAGCTTTGGGAAACTCACTGAAAACAACGTAGGGCCTCTGTAAATTATTCAAAATGTAAAAATATCTGCTTAGAATATTATGCTAAATAAGTAAAGTATATTTTAACATATTACATATATAAGCTACTGTATAAGCTAGAGTAATGAACTACAAGTATGTAGCTAAATTTTAGATCTGCTATCTCTAGAGCAGACATATTGAAGTGTGCACAGAAAGAGTCTCAGGAATGATGGAATGCATTATGGACAGATTCATGGGAGGGACACAGTGGGCAGGTGGTGGAGGGAAGAGGTGGGGTATGTGTTTGGGTGGTTATGTGATTGAGTGGGTGTGTGGGGTTGGTTAGAGGTGGCTGCTGTCAGACCCCTGCTCGCTACGAGACCCCCTACAGCAACCCTGCCATCACACAGTCTATTTTTACACCCTCACAGGCAGCATGTAATTACACGGAAGCTGCAGGCACCATAATGCCCCACGAACATCACACTCCTTTCCTTCTCTCCTCTCCAATACTGCCATGTAATCGCTCCATATTGTTCCTGACCTGCAGTGCTGCCTCAGCCTCTTCCAGAGCAGGCCTTGCTGCCTCTAACTTCTCTTCAGCGATGGCCTTGTCTGCAGAGATACTGTCCACTATGGCCTGCGCTTTATCTTTGACCTTCTGAACTTCGACTTTGACATTTTCAGCAGCCTGAGCCTTCACAGTCACCTCCTTCATCACTTGAAACAAAAATGAGAAAAAAATGAAAACACTAAAATCAATGTTGTAATATCTGCAGCATTTCATGCTATAATTCTGAGTCTGGGGCTGTTCATTTGTCACCCTACTGCTTCAGAGAACAGTATTGATCTTTGGTTAGCCTGTGACTGGGAGGCAGTTCTTTCACCGAATGGATACTTTCAAGCTTTATGCAGCGTGACAAATTTCATTTAGAACAGAATAGAATGTAGTAGAATGCAACATTCCATACAAACAGCATAATGAAGCCAAGTCATGATGCAACAGAAATAGCAACAGATTTTTTGTTGAACTATTGGAAAAGAGAAAACTGTACAGTTGGGACTTGGTTCTATCTATCAGTTGTTGATTGGATTTCGAGCTGTGTATATAACACTCAAAAGTGGAGGTAGATGAATCGAAGCTTGCAGAGCCATGGTTTAAGCAGAGTAATTGATTGGACAAAGTCCTGCATACATCACTGTTTTCAATGGAAAGTCTAGTTGTGACATTTTAATTAAACATTACAAAAACAAAACACTTTTAAAAAATGAAGCCTATGCACTGATGAGTTGTTTACAATAAGATTTATTACATGCATTTATAAAACAGTGATTATTATTGTTTTTCTGACTATAGAGATAGCACATGTACATTAATCACAACAGCATTAATCAATGCAAGCAAATCATCTCAAAATACATATGTATCCCCATCCACATATAAAGAATTCCTTGGACCCATATTGAATATTGCTTGTAGTGTTGACAACTGCGCATTACTGGTTTAGTCTTCTCCTGGGAACACCTGAATCTTTTACAGGAGACAGTAACTGAAAATCACTATAGAGAACTATCTTCTGAGCCTGTCTAATGAGAAACTACTTGTATATTAGCTGGAGAGAAGGGCAGCAATTAACACAGGTCTTCTTTAATAGATCATCAATGGCAGTGTTTCAAGGTGAGAAATCTGTGATTGTATCAGTTCTGACAAGTTACTGCAATAATTGGTGACGCAGATCTGATTAATTTCTGTAAGACTGCCAGACACACTTAAATAGCTAGGGCCATTGATTGTTAAAAGATATAAAAAAAATCAAAGTGGGTCAACATCTTGTGCCATGACAGCCATGTTTTTAAAGAGTATTTCAAATTAAAAAGAGTTCAACTTCAACATGCTTGGAAACCCCCTGCTTTGGCGAAGCCTATTGCCTTCAGATTCAGCAGCTGGGTTGACTTATGAGATTTTTTTAATGAATGAATCTAAATGAAAGCATCGCAATATAACAAAGAGTGAAAAATTTAAGGGGGTCTGAATACTTTCCGTACCCACTGTATATAACTCTACCATGTTTAGTATCTATGAATTCGTATTCGGATGATCTAATTGAGAGTGTATATTGTATGTTTACACCTACGCAACATATTAGTGTTCTAAGAGTCTTTAATCATTTTTATCCGAGTTTCATATGCAAATTACCATGCTTTCAAACAAAGGGCCATACAAATGCCCCAGTATCTCAGAACTCCCACTTGAGATTCCGGACTTCCTCATTGGACAAGCCCATCTTGAGAGGCGTGAATCTTTGCAGGCTTTAAAGGCTGCACTTTATGTGACCCGCCCCAGTCGGTGGTTTGTTTTAATTCTGAGAGGATGTGAGAAAAACGCTCCCGGAAACCCTAAGCTCGTGCTTTTAACTGTCAGTTGTTGTCCAGTCCACTCTGTCTTGTTCATTGTTCATTATCATTCTTACCTGATTCTCACCTGTTACCACTCTTTTTTTTTTTTTTTTGAACTGGGTTAGATTGTGTTTTTACATTTATTAATTCATGAATAATCAATAAAAAGCTCCCGCTTGCACATCCAGTTTATTTCTTTTTTCTTTTTCTTCATCATCCCTCTTTCAGATTTATTGCCACCATTGCCAGCTGCTCCTCTGCCTCATCAAACAGCATCCCTATCCTTCTGTGCAGACTGCTCTCCCTTTAATGGCTGTGGATCTTGTCTAGCCCTTGTTTCTCCATGTAAAATAAATATTATTTTACCCTGCAACTTGAATCCTCCTCTCTCTGGAACCCTGACATCCAACAGTAGGAACACCTACAAACAACCAACAGTACAGCGACCTGGCATGTGAACATTGCTATCAGTATGAACCATTTAAAAAGTCTGTGGAACCCCCCCCGACATCATCTAGTGCAAATAGGGGTAATTTTAGACCTGTTCTGCAGAGTTTTAATTTCCATACCTAATCAAACACACCTGCATGTAATCTTCAAGCAATCCTAAAGACTTTGGTTGGATTTTTCAAGTGTGTTTCATTAGGGATGGAACTAAAGTCTGATGGACATTGAGCCTCCATGAGCGGAGCTGAAAATCCCTAGTTTAGTTTAAACTGAAGCAGAGACTATGCACTCATGCGCTGTCAATCTGAACAAACTGACCTGCACAATATGTTGGTCATAAATAACTACAGGCCTGTAGTCTGTTATTTCTTTTAAGGACACATATCCTTTCCCTCGTTTTGTCCCCAGGACACAAACATATTGACATCTGAGTAATAAGCCTTTGCACTCCTGTCCCTGTACAACAAACCAATGAACTTCAATATTGCCTGGAAATTTCATTTTTGGGATGATGACTCAAGCAATGTGTACAGAATGAAGTGGACAGGGGAGCTGATACACTCCTGAGGGGCAATTTTTAAGTAATCAGACTGAATTGAAAGTTAACAAACACATTTACCATATCAGCCTTCTCATTGGCTATTTGAAGTTCTTTCTCCTTCACCTCCAGTTCTTTGCTGAGGGTAGCGACAGACTCAGAGGCCTCCTTGAGTTTCTGAAGGCCAGTGTTCATCCTAATGAAACAAAACACTTAGAAATTAAACTCTACACATGGTTCCAAACGCCATCATTCATTTTTACAGAAAGTCAGGGGGGGATCCACTAACAATGAATTGCGCCTGATGATAGTGCTGTTTATTTGCATGGACTAAATGAATTATGCAAATTGGGTAACAATAAAAATGTACCCACAAAGGTCCATGCACAGCGCAATTTCAGATATTGCAGTAGGCTGTGGAGGATGCAGAACATTGCTGCAATCTGGGGTGTTTTGAGGAGATTTTATTGTATTACGCCACAGCATCCAATCTACCATCTAATTTTCTTTGGTCAGTAATACTACAGTAATAATACCAGGCAAATATAGTCTGGTTTTTGCATAAAGTAATGTAGTGTATGTATGTTTCTATGTGTTCTATGTCTTCTAAACAAGTGTTTCTATGTAGTGCTTCTATGTAGTAGAAAGGTGGGATGTTTGGGCTAAAAGGATTGACAATGGCTTTATTCAAATATACAATGCACAGCACTATTTCAAAACGAGGATTAGCACCTGGTTATAATGAGCTTTTTTTTCCTGCATAAATGCAATGCACAAAAGGAACTTGACACTTTAGTGAATATTTGGTGAATTCACCCCTCAAAGTCAGGACATGATAAAAACCATTTGTTATAGATGTTATTATGTGTATATATATATATATA
>NW_015505597.1:226072-269085 GCF_001515645.1 Sinocyclocheilus grahami
AGATAGACAGACAGACAGACAGATAGACGGATAGATAGATAGATAGATAGATATTTTAATTTGAACTCTTATAATTTTATCTCTGATTACACTGACCGGTCGGTGAGAGTCTGAACCTCTGAGTGCTTTTCTTTGTAGATGGTCTTGTAGTCATGGATGAAGGACAGGTAGGATTTGGGTGTGACATGTGTGGAACGTCGGTACCTCTGAAAATAATCTGCACATTTTTCTGCCACCCCATCCTGAAAAGAGCCCATGCACTGAACCACTTCCCCCTTGACCTCAGGAGTGCAGTCTATGTCATACATGGACAGGAAGTGCTCTGACACTGAGGAAAAACAAACAAACAAAAGTAGTATTCTTATTTCTTTGCACAATATGCATATAAACTGTTTATCTAGCAATAACTACAATCACATTCATTTTGCAATGGCTGATTGCTGTGATGCTTTTCTTGACTGTCTTTCAATGTTTAAATTATTGTTTCATTCTCAGCTACATTAACCCTCCAATTCTAACAGAGCAGAAGAGATGTTCTTTTAAATGTGATTGATTTAAATTGTTTGTGGAACATTTTGTGCCGTCCTTAAATTACTTGTTTTCTGCATTGAATTCTACAGGCACACAAATTTACTCTGACAATAAATCATGGTGACTATTTTCAAAACAGTCATTTATCATTATAAGACCTTGGTTTGAGTGTTGATTTTTACAGTTGAATTTGGTCTGGGATTTGGGCGGTTTATGCATTATTTGTAGATGCTGGGGCTCTGGAATAATTTTTATTTTATTTATTTATTTTATTCCACAAGTAGCCTACAAATCACAAAACATGTCATTATTTTGAAGTAAATGCTTCACCGGTACCATTTTTTAAAGCTCCTAATGGTTTGAAACAGACTTTTCCCCCTGTAAATAAAATGCCCCTTTTTTCTTCCCCTCTGCTGCAAGGGAGATCTAATACACAGTTCACTTGGAATTTACAGTTATGAATCTCTGGATGTCTCTGAGTACCCATGAAGCAAATGGGGTCAAATGGGGCCAAAGCCGTTTGAAACAGCAGTATAATATTGTCACTATATCAAACCAATCTGCTCCATTCTAGTTTTTGTTTGATCCAGCACACATATTCAAGTAAATGCACTCGCTCAAAAAATGTGCTGCATCCACTCTTAGACATGATATACTGTATATCACCAGATTTTTGGGCTCCCCCTGGGTATACTGATCCTTCATGGGTCTGACGTATCAAATTATTGACCTGCGATCAAAGCTTCTTTGGGCCAGCGGCTAAACCAGTCCATGGTGCACCCTGAAACGAGAGCAGGAAACTTCAAAGCTCGATTACGGAACCTCTCGCCGACTGGATAGAAGCACAGAACCACGTGAAGGTTCTGCCTCACTCTGCTCATAAAATACTCATGTAGGTTTTCATTTGTGGGCAGTCGCCGTGGAAACTCTCGCTTCATGACTGGAATGAGGTCACTAATAATCTTGTCGATCTCATCTCGAGCAAACAGATTGGACACCTGTGGCAGAAAGAATATTTCACAACTCATTAGATTAAACCTAGCCCTGGTTTCTCTGGGAATTTATGACAAATGTACAATCTAGACAAAATGACACACCCGTGGGGATACAATTATTCCTTCAAGGGAGGGGAGAAGACATTTAAATGTTCTTAGTCATTCTCTGAATCACTTAAGGGACAGTTCACCTAAAAATACAAAGTCTGTTATCATTTATTCATACTCATGTCTTTCCAAATCGGTATGACTTTCTGCCATGGACCACAAAAGAAGACATTCTACAGACAGACTCTTTTACATACAATGAAATGTGTATGTTGCATATTTTCTTGTTTGATGTCAACAAAAGTAGCAACTGATTGTGATTTTCCATATCTGAATACATGTAAAACTACACATATTCCAATAAACTAATGAGATATAATTCAAAGTTGGTTTGTTTTTCACACCTTTCTATCATATGGCATCAAGAGACTTGGAATACAGCTCATGAGTCATATGATTTTATGCTACCTTGGTAGCCCCTGGTTACTGTATAGCAATGCACGGCAAAGAACAGTCTGAATAGTTTTTTCAAAACACCTCCTTTTATGCTCCACAGAATAAATAATGTATTATGGATTTGGAATGACATGAGGCTGAATAAAGGGTTTCAGATTTTTCATTATTTAGTGAAAAATTCCTTTGAGGTGATCATACTCCTTGGAAATTATTTATTGAAATGAACAAATCACCTTAAATTCTCTCCAAGCCCTGTGAAGCATTTGTGGTACATTAGAATTGGGATCTTTGAAGCATTGAGAAGTATTTACTTGAGTTTATCTCACTTAAAACAAGTGTTTTATTTGTAATAGACCCTCCATTGCGTCACAGTTTAGATATCATGGCAAAATGCAAGCCTGTATAGACCATTTGTGTCAGAGAAACAAATGCACAGCCATCTTTGGAATTTTGTCTTTGAACTTGGTTTTTTGCAGTAGCTCTATAGACCAATTATAGGTTTGTAAACATTCAGGATGCGCGCGCATCATGGTTGCAGAAAACCTGGGAGAGATGGCCTTTACGGCTAGAGAATTTCACGGATAGGGTACAAAATAGTTAAGTTTAAAAAGATTATAAATTGTATTGATTAGATGTCATTTTCAAAATGTTCTCCGCATATTACAAGAACTTGTCACCCAGCGATAAGCACTGTTATTCAACGAAATTGACGTTAGAGAGTGGGATAGTCTTACAGATCCGAAACAGGGATGGTGTTTTTTTGTGGGTGGAGCCTATCTGGAGGCAGAAAATGACGGTTTTCAAGTGGCAGTCTATGGAGCCATGGAGTAAAAGGTCAATTTGATTTTATATTTCAAAATTCTGACTTTATTCTCGCAATTCTGAGATTATATCTCACAATTCTAATAAGGAAAAACAACTCGTCATTCTCTCTTTTCCCCTTGGCTCATCTGGCTTTTTTCCCTCAGATATGACAAACTCACTATTTTTGAGTTAAGTCGAGTTCTAAAGTCCGAATTAGGAGATATAAACTTGCATTTGCGAGAAAAAAAGTCAGAATTGTGAGATAAAATAAATAAATGTTATGTAAAAATGTTAATATTAAGGTTTAAATAATATTTCTAATAGTAAGGTGTAAATAATATTTCATGCTGTAACTGTAGGGCTAATCCAATATGTCCCCTATGAACAGCATATGTGAATATTATGTAGACCTATTGTTTAAATCGAATTTATGCTTTAAAAGTAGAGTAATCATAACAGTTTTCATCCATAGTATGTCCATTTAAACGTCTGCGTTTAGCTTCAAATGGCGTCTTTGACGACAGTATTCTATAAAACTTATTTGCATTCCGATCTTGACATCAAAAGGCACAAAAATATTTTTTTCTTTTATTCCATGGATTTTACCCATTTATCTCCACTTGTTCCCAGTGTTTTTCTGCAAGCACTATGCGCGCGCAGCTGCAAGTGACGCAACTGTGACGTCTACTCTGAATTGGTCTATAACGTCACCGTTGAAGAGTAATAAACTGGTGAAGTGGATTTAGTTAAAGGGGTCATATGATGCGATTTCAAGTTTTCCTTTCTCTTTGGAGTGTTACAAGCTGATTGTGCATAGATAAGATCACTGAAGTTGCAAAGACTAAAATCTAAAAACCGAAGAGATATTCTTTATCAAAGTTAAGACTCTGCCACGCCCCCCTAAAACGGCTCGTTCTAACACACCCTACCTATCTAGGTCACCATGTGGGAATATTTGCATAATGCGCCCAAATGTGCACGCAAAGAAAGAAGGTGTGGTTTCAGTAACCGCAGTTAGTGTTGAAGCAGCCATGTCAGGGAGACGCTGTGTGTTTCTAGGCGAAAGCAAAAGCACTTTATTTGGCCATCCGAAAGTAGATGCATTTAGGAATCTTTAAGATTACTTACAACAGAACATCAATGCATTTTATGGATGACCGTTTCATGAACCGAGGAGAGGAGGTAATTTTGACTTTGCTATGACAATCTGGCGCTTCTGAATCAGCTACTGTTTTGTTATTAGTTTAAGTATTTGCTATTGACTGTTCAAATGCGGAGTTTTGTGCATTGTGTGTGTGTGTGTGTGTGTGAGAGAGAGAGAGAGAGAGAGAGAGACAGCATCACATCACAGTAGAGTCAGCTGTCTTAACCGCGGCTTGTGTACTGCATCATTACTGTGTCTGACACGCAACTCTGTTCCCCTTTCGGGCTTGAACTGATGGTAAAAGTAATGACATTATTTACTGTCTTTAAATTTATTTTGAAAGCTGAAGCTTGCGATTATGGTAAGGGGCGTTATATTTCCGACGAGTGCTTGCGGTGTTCAGCCAGTCACAATGCACTGGGTCAGCTGGCCAATCAGAGCAGACTGTGCTTGTCGGAAGGAGAGACTTTGTAGAATAGTTTGAGAGAGGCGGGGCATATAGGACCTACAATAATGTACAGTATTTGAAAAATAATGTGTTTTTTGAACATTAAAGCACGTCAACATATTCTGTTACACCAAATACACAAAATAATGATCTTTAAAAAAGCATCATATGACCCCTTTAATAAAAGTTACTGTGCATTGTAATGTTTGAAGCGAATGTCATAACAAATGTCAGTAGACAGGGAAGATTTTAAAATGAGCAATTCATTCATAAATGCGTACAACCATACCTTAACGCTGTGGAAATACAAATGTAAGACAGAAGACAAGGAGCGCAGCGCTGAAGAGGGGGGAGCTACATAAGGTCTATAACTAAGCATACAGTATGGTTTAAAAATCTATAACTACTATAGATAAAGTACTTCTATGTTGTGTTTTGCCAATTTAATACTTTACTTTCTTTAAAAATAATATCATTAGCAGTAAAAAGTTCACAAATTTGCTCATTTGATTAGAGACCTAGAAATAGTGTAATATCTCATTTCTTTTTCAGTTTAGACCATACTGTTTCTTAGTTCTACGCTGTGTTATTTCCAGGTTTTAAATTACATTTTGAATCCCAGTTTGTCAATGTATTCTGATACTGCTGGGCTTCACTGACAATGCTATATTAGACTATGCTACAACAGTCTGTCAGTAGACAAAAAGCTCTCAGAAGGACTACAAATGGATTAGTGCACGCCTGGAACAAGGTGATATATTTCACTTAAGTTTGGCTACACCGGCCTCTCTGAGTCTCACAGAAATACAGCAAATTACCATGAGATAAAAATGCTGGAGTCTGTCTCATCATGTCCTCTAAAGACTCATCTCGCTGTTCTGCTCTCTTTTCAGAATCTTGGATAATCATTTGCACTAAACTCCTCTGTCTTCCACATTGACTCACCAGTCTCACCTTATCAGTTTCCCAACTAAATGCAGTTATCCTCAGCATAACTGAGAGCTTGTGTGTTTCATTAATATTCTTGAGCAGGGCCATCTCTCCCCAGGTCCTCGAGTGCTCTTCTCCTGTGCAGTCAATTCTCTTTATGTACTTAACAGCATGATTAATGAAATAACAACCTTCACCAAACTCGGCTGACCAAAAACAAGACTTTATGATGGTTTAAATGATAGCCAATTATTCTCAAACCCCTTTATTTATTCAGGGATGGTGAGAAAGACATATTGGAACATAGTGTTAATTAAACACATTTAGTCATTTGCAAAGCTTTTTATTCTTCCTGGTACTTATTCTCTGACTGTCTTCCCTGTGGCTTCCTACTCTTTCTCTCTTCCTCTTTCTTGAAGGCCAACATTGAATCTTTTCACACAGATCTCTGCAGATTGTTCTGCTGATTTCCACAGAATATGTCTTTCATAACATATACCCTTTGAGTTTTTAGTTTATTAAATATTATGCAAATTTGATAGTTTTTTCCCCTACCATAATAACAATACAATAATAATGTTAATCAAATCTTAACCATGTTTTAATCCATTCCACATATATATCCCCAAAATCAGCACAAACAACACCCTCTCAAACCCGTAATAATTCACACAAGCTGGCAAAATTGTAACATTTAGCAGGACATCTACCACACAAAAATGCATGACTTTTATAGTTTTTTCCCCTATTAATATGATGGTTTCAATTTTTCCTTTAAATTGAAAGGAAAATTTCTAAAAGGGCAACTCCCGTCTCACCCGCAAAGCCCTCTGTGATCCCACCCACCTGACACACAGCTTCTTCAGTCTGCTGCCATCAGGGAGGAGACTGCGGAGTCTCCAGGCCAGGACCAGCAGACTGAAGGACAGCTTCATCCATCAGGCTGTCAGGAAGCTGAACTCCCTCCCGACCTTGCCCCCCCTCCCCTCTTTTGCCCCACGCACCACTGAACTCTGACCCTCTGACGGACTCTCCCACTCCCCCCCTCCCTAATACACACACACACACACACTGTCACTTTAATCAATCAGTCTGAATAAGCTCTTTTGCACTACAAATCATTTTTTTGCACTACAATCATTATATCTGCACTGTTGTTTACTTTACTGGTTTTGCACTCTGCCATATGCCTTGTGCTTTATATATATTTTTTTTAACATTTTACCTTATTTGTATATTTGTATAGTTGTATTTTGTATTTAATCTATCTATCTTTATTTATGTTCTACTGTAGTGTTATCTGTATGCACCTAGGGTCTGAGAGTAACGCAATTTCAATTCTCTGTGTGTATGTGCTGTACATGTGGAAGAATTGACAATAAAGCAGACTTGACTTGACTTGACTTGACTTATCTTCCTAGTTAAAAAAACAAAAAAATACAAGGCTCCCCAACTGAAGGATTTTTTTTTTGTTCTGACAAAATAAGTCACAATGAGCAAAATTTCAAAAATTAGTTATTTCTATTTTCACATTCTCAATTAAAAGACCTTAAAAATTATATGATTTGTTGGAATCAGACGAAAAAATGACTGAGCTACATCCATTTGAAGTCGATAGAGTCAGCAAACTCAATTTTGAGAAAATTCTCATTATTAACTAGCTGCTTATTAGCATGTCTATTATTAAAATATTGGCTGTTTATTAGTACTTATAAAGCACATATTCTGCATGACCATAATCTACATCCCTACTCCTACCCAATACCTAAACTTAACAACTACCATACTAACTATTAATAAGCAGCAAATTGAGTTTATTGAGGCAAAGGTTGAAGTTAATTATTTGTTAATGGTGAGAATTGGACCTTAAAATAAAGTGTGACCATTATTATTATTATTAATAATAATAAATAAAAATAATAATAATAATAATAAATTATTTTAGTTTAAGATTAAGCTTAGTCAGGACAAGAGCCAGAAGAATATTATATATCTTGGAATATGTTACACATGTGCCCTGTTTCTTTCAATAAATGTAATTCTAAATAAACAGTTTGTCTATCCAACTTATCCCTCTTTCCACCTTCAGCTCTGCAGAAATGTAGTGTTCTCCCCTGAGGTGCGGTCATGCTAATGCAACACCTCCTCAACGCTGCTCTGTTAGTTTCAGTGTGATGGATGAAATCCACAACAAGTGAGTGCAGCCAATTCTCTCTGGCAGGTGTCACATTCCAGGACCCAGTGCTGACATTTTTTTCGCCTCTTTGACAAACCCATCTGTCTCTCTAATATGAAGCAATGCATCTCGTGACTCGCAGATGCCATTTATTTGTGTCATTACCACACAGAATGAGCTCTGTAATTTGTCAGAGGGCAGGGTGACACACTCCCTTTGTTTATTTTCATTATGGCGCCTCAGGAAATTTGACTTATTAGTAGTGAAATAAAGGTTGAGTTATTAGGGGGACATACGTTGTAACCTTGGGAACACATGTAGCGGGGCTATTTTAGTGTGTTCTAAAAACACCATGAAACGGCTCAGAATGGATGCTGTGGGGCTTGTGGGGAAGGGTGCTTTTATAAGCATGATGTCAGAATGGCTGTCTGACCTCTCCTGATGAAAGGACGTTGTTCGTGTACTCCAGGAAGGATTCATCCTTGTTCTCGTTGTCAGTGAAAATAAAGCTGATGCCTTTGCCCTGTTGTCCGGCAGCCCTGTACAATCCCTTCAGGTCCTCCATCAGGTTGAGGGTGCTGTAGGAACTAAAAACACAGCATGCAAAACAGCAGGCTTTATTCCTCTGGAAGGGTTTCCCAAACTGGGGTTGATAAAAAGCTATTAATTCAATCATTAAAAATAATATTAAAACTAAAATAAATAATTTTAAAAGAAAAACTAAATAAAAAATGTACTAAAAATATATATTGTATTTGTTTACATGTCATGTGACCAGTAAACAAACAAATAAATAAAACATCAATGTAACATTTTTACATGTTTACATGAACATGTAAATGTGTTGTTAAATTATTAAAATATTTACTTAAAATCACAGTGTAGTTTTTTTTAAATATTAATTTATCCTATAATTAAATGTATGTTTTTTTGTGTGTGAACTGAAACTATGAACTTATGATTATGAAATCATTTATCCTTTAATATTGATATGAAACATAGCTCATGCTCAATTTTAGATTCAATTGCACACTTTTCTTCTTGGCCTACTTCCTGGCCTATAGCTGTGTTCCTTTTTCTGCGATTATCATCACAATTACTACATTACAGCGGGAGATCACTTCCTGTTCCGTTTAGGCTTGCTTCAGAAGGGCTAGGGTCTGATTTATGACATCCTGTTGTCTTGGGCCTCTGTGGAATTTTTGTGACTCCTCGTGCCTCAACTCGGTTTTGACCAAATCTTAGATTGTCTGATTCGGTCTGATATCCTACACTGCTGTGCTGCTGAGTGCGTTTGTATCTCCGTGTAGCTTTGTTTATCTGTTGAAATCTCTCTTACTATCACTCTCTGTTGTTTACATCGCTAAAGTATAATTTAATTCTCACCATATTTCTGATTTGATCACCAAACTAATTTGACATCATCCGCCTTTAATCTTTTAATCTGAACTGCGAGCGCTGCGCGTTAGCATTCCGTTAGCCTATTAGCTTGTCAATCGCATCTCCATTCGCGTTTCCTAACGCTTCTTTTTCTCTCGTTCCGTTTTTTCACAAGTCCATCAACAACTGTGGTGAGTCTGAATTATTCTAAAGTCACGGTGAGAAATGGCTTCTCCTTGCATTGTCACCTGCACCGCATGCCACATGTATAGTTTATCTCGCTCTGTCGGTGACCAGGGATTCACATGTGATAAATGCAGGGAAATAGTTAGGCTGCCAGAGAAGGTTTTAGAATTAGAGACACGCATCCAAACTTTAACTGAGGACAGTAAGAATGTGAGGGCTGTAGGTCATTGGATGCGACTAGTTCAGCGAATCATGTACATTGCTCGGTTCCGGTTCTAGAGCCCGTGCAGCAGGGCGACTGGGTGACTGTGAGGAGGCATAGTCACAGGTCAAAACACCACTCTTCTGTTCCGATCAAAACATCAAACAGGTTCTCCCCACTCAGTGACGCACCCACTGAGAAACCTGATGAAAGTGCTCTAGTTATTGGCGATTCTATTGTACGGAACGTGAAAATAGAGACACCAGCCACCATAGTCCAATGTTTCCCGGGAGCCAGAGCGCCTGACATCTTGGCGAATCTAAAAGTGCTGGCTAATGCTAAACGTAAATTCAGTAAGATTGTTATTCACGTCGGCGCTAATGATGTTCGACTTCGCCAGTCAGAGATCACTAAAAATATCATTAAAGAAGTGTGTGAACTTGCAAGTATGTCAGACACTGTAATATGCTCTGGTCCCCTCCCTGCTTAACGTGGCGATGAGATACATAACAGACTGTCGTCACTCAATGGCTGGATGTCTAAGTGGTGCCCGCAGAATAACATAGGTTTCATAGACAATTGGACGAGGTTTTGGGGCAAACTTGACCTGTTGAAAAGAGATGGTTTTCATCCCTCCAGGGTTGGTGCTGCTCTTCTCTCTAGAAATATGACACATAGTCTTAGAGTTCATACTTGACTAACTGGGGCCCAGGTCAGGAAGCAGACAGACTGGCTAAACCGACCGCCTGCTAGCCGCCTCACGTCACAGAAATCAGTTAATTCTCAGCACATAGAGACCCTTTCACCTAGATATCACACTATAGAGACTGTGTCTATTCCCCGAACTTGAAAATACAAAAAACATCCAAACCAATTTAAGACTAACAATTTAATTGATGTTCAACAAATAAAAAACAGATATAATACAGAAAAACAAATGATAAAGCTTGGCTTATTGAATATAAGATCCCTTTCTACGAAAGCACTTTTTGAAAATGATCACTGATCATAAACTAGATGTGCTTTGTTTGACAGAAACCTGGCTAAAACCAGATGATTACATTAATTTAAACAAGTGTACTCCCCAAGATTACTGTTATAAACATGAGCCTACTTAACAATAAAAAATCTCATAAACGCATAAGTTTGTGTGTGTTCAGTTAGGATTAGTTGTGCGGAGCTGCTGAGAAACCTCAAATATCTGCTGTAATAGCTGCTGAAACACTCAGTCTTCTCAAAAGGTAAAGGGGGAGGTGTTGCTACAGTTTATAGCAATATCTTCAGTATTTCTAAGAGGTCAGGTTTCAAGTATAATTCATTTGAAGTAATGGTGCTTCATATAACGTTATCCAGAGAAACAAGTGTTAATGATAAATCCCCTGTGATGTTTGTGCTGGCTACTACAGGGCACCAGAATTTGCTGATTTTCTATCTGAGTTAGTGCAGATAAAGTCTTAATTCTTGATAATTTTAATATCCATATTGATAATGAAAAAGATTAATTGGGATCAGCATTTATAGACATTCTAAACTCTATTGGGGTTAGACAACACGTGTCAGGACCTACTCCTAGTCGAAATCATACTCTAGACTTAATACTGTCACATGGAATTGATGTTAATGACGTTGAAATTCTGCAGCAGTGCGATGATATCTCAGATCACTATCTAGTTTCGTGTATATTCCATAAAGCTAAAGCTGTAAATTCAACTTCTTGTTACAAATATGGTAGAACCATCACCTCTACCACAAAAGACTGCTTTAGAAGTAATCTTCCTGACTTATCTCAATTCCTCAGCATATCCAATAGCTCAGAACAACTTGATGATGTAACCCAAACTATGGACTCCCTTTTCTAGCACTTTAGATACGGTTGCTCCTTCACGCTTAAGGAAGATTAAGAAAAAAAAGTCCAACAACGTGATATAATGAGCATACTCGCGCCCTAAAGACAGTAGCCCGGAAAATGGAGCGCAGCTGGTGGAAAACAAAACTAGAGGTATTTCGTATTGCTTGGCGGGAAAATACTCTCTCCTACAGAAAAGCCTAAAAAACTGCTAGATCTGATTACTTTATGTCTCTTTTAGAAGAAAACAAACATAACCCAAGTATTTATTCAATACAGTGGCTAAATTAACAAAAATATAACATCAGCAGGTGCAGACATTGCCCAGCAGCACAGTAGTAATGACTTTATGAATTACTTTATTTCCAAGATCGAAACTATTAGAGATAAAATTATAACCATGCAGCCGTCAGCCACAGTATTGCATCAGATGTGTTATAGATCCCCTGAGGAACAATTCCACTCATGCTCTACTATAGGAGAGGAAGGATTGTATAAACTTGTTAAATCATCTAAACCAACAACATCTATGTTAGAACCTATTCCATCTAAACTACTAAAAGAGGTGCTTCCAGAAGTCATAGATCCTCTTCTGAATATTATTAACTCGTCATTGTCATTAGGATATGTCCCAAAAACCTTCAAACTGGCTGTTATTAAGCCTCTCATTAAAACAACACAACTTGACCCCAGAGAATTAATTAATTACAGACCGATCTCGAATCTCCTTTTTCTGTCAAAGATACTAAAAAAGGTAGTATCATCACAACTATGTTCCTTCTTAGAGAAAAATGGTATCTGTGAGGATTTCCAGTCAGGATTTAGACCGTATCATAGTACTGAGACTGCTCTCATTAGAGTTACAAATGACCTGCTCTTATCATCTGATCGTGGTTGTATCTCTCTATTAGTGCTACTGGATCTTAGTGCCGCGTTTGATACTATCGACCACAACATTCTTTTGAAAAGACTAGAAAATTATGTTGGCATTAGAGGAAGTACATCGGCATGGTTCAAATCGTACTTATCTGACCGCCATCAATTCGTGTCGGTGAATGAAGAGGTATCATACCAATCACAAGTGCAGTATGGAGTACCCCAAGGCTCAGTACTAGGACCCTTACTTTTCACGCTTTACATGTTACCCTTAGCAGATATCATCAGGAGACAATGTGTTAGCTTTCACTGTTATGCTGATGATATTCCACTCTATATTTCTTCACAACCCGATGAAACATACCAATTTGCAAAACTAACGGAATGCATAGTTGATATAAAAAACTGGATGACTAGTAATTTCTTACTGCTAAATTCTGAAAAAATTAAATAAAGGTGTTAATTATCGGAACCAAAAACCTCTGCATGTAATCACCTAGAACACTGTCTAATACTTGATGGCTGCTCTGTAAATTCTTCATCATCAGTTAGGAACATAGGCATTTGATAGAAATCATTCCTTTGAAAAACATGTTTCTAGCATTTGTAAAACCGCAGTTTTCCATCTTAGAAATATATCTAAATTACGACCTTTGCTCTCAATGTCAAATGCAGAAACGTTAATTCATGCTTTCATGACCTCAAGGTTAGATTATTGTAATGCTTTATTGGGTACTTGTTACATCGTTAGAAGAATGGCATCTACGCTAATATTAGTCTGTTTTATTCTTATTCCCAGGTCACCGTAGCCACTCAGATCCAGTCTGTATACAGATCAGATGGTGGATCAGCACCTATGACCTCGACTGCCCTGAAATGTCAGCGGAGACCAGGACAACTAGATGTGCCTCAGACACTGATCTGTAAGGATGACCCCAGAAACTTGAAGGGAAAAACAAATGACAAGTGGCTTGAAAGCAGCATAAAAAGCAGCATGGTCGTTGAGGAGAGACTCCCACCCCACATGATTGTAAAGTGCTCTGGGTGTATAGCACAAGAAAGTGCTATATAAATACATCATTCATTCATACAAAATGCTGTCAATGCCCTTAAGAATGCCCTTTTAACTTCTGCAAGCTTTTTTCTTTAGCAAGTGTTTTGTGTATAGCGAGAAAGTGAACAAAAATGACATGTTGCCTTTTTACAACACTGTACTAAACAAAGATGGTATTGGGTGTAAAAAGACTTCCTGAATGCAGAGAATTGTGAGCAGCTTGTGTTTTGAAGACATCAATGTGAAATCTGTCTGATTTCTCTGGAGACTCTCACATGCAGTCTGAGATCAACACCAGATTCACTCATATCGTTCTCAAATATAAGTGGCAATGAAAAACATTCTCCAAATATGAGTCGAACTGCCAAAGGCTTGCTACTATCAATACAAACACAAACGAAGAAAAGTGCTGTGGAATTGCAGGTGGCCACAGGCAAAAATATTCCATTCCACAATCAGAAAACGATTCCCTCCAAACAGAGTCAGAAATAAGCCAATATAAAAATGAATCACTTGACAGATGGCCCTCTGTTTTTCTACAGACTTTAATGATTAGCGGATATTTCAACTTTCAATTTTACCACTGAATTATCAATTGAATTTGAAGACTGGTCTGAATTGAAAATATCCAGTCTCATTTTCTGAATCAGACTGCACAGTTGATTGGATATATGTTCTTTCCTCTTTATAGTCTGTAACAGCAGAGCTGAATTGGAAAGTGAAGGCCAGAACACTCTTATAGACGGATACCATCTAATGGAGCACAACTAAACTGCATTACGCCAGAAAAACTGCTTTTTTTATTTATATTTAATTCGAAAAATCAACGATAGGGGGAAAGGTCGAAATATGTTGCAAACTGGATTCAAACTAGTGTCAAACACATGAATGCTGTGCCATGATTCAGACCAACAGTAAAAAAAGAAAAGAAAAGAAAACAATGACATAAATTAAATGCATGGCTATGGTTTGTTCACTCAGTAGTATTGGTATTGTTTTAATAAGTTACTATATTTATTTTTGTTTTCGTAATTTTTGGCTTTTGGTAAAAGGGAAAAAAAGGATGACAAAAACACTGCTTTAACAGTGACACATGTTTATTACTGTGCTATAACTATGTTATGAACTAAGTTATTACTGTGTAATAAAAAGAGTAGCATTGTAAAGATTGTCTAGACATGTGATGATGTAGATCAACTACTCAAACAAGAGGAGACAGATGAAATTTCCTCTGTCTCCCTGGAGGGGAAAAGTGAATTTGAATAAAGAGGCTATAAATGATTGAGTATGTTAAGGTGACTCACCGGGTGAGTGTAATCTGGAAAGTCTTGTAGCCAGCAATGAAAGATGCTAGTCTTGTCAGACTCTGTTTTCCAGATCCCCCTACACCGACCAGTAGGGCATTTCCCCGAGGGGTTCTGATGATCCGAGAAATCTGGCGAAAGAGTGTGCAAGAGACAAAAGGGGGTGAGACAGATGCCAGCTCATTACCATGCAAAACGTTTATACACACACTTTACATAAAGAAACTCAGAGCACTTATTTGTACTTTTCTCTAAAGTAGGACATGTGTGGGTCCGGTAATCAGCATGGAAGGTAAATTGGAATCATCTAAATGTCTTGTGAGCATTACATTTCTTTTTCTCTTTCATGCTAGAAGGATGCTACACTCTAAAAAAATGCTGGGTTGTTTCAACCCAATGTTGGGTCAAATATGGACTAACCCAACTGTTGGGTTAAATTTTGGTTACATTTTTAAATTAGCTTTTTAACCCAACAGTTGGGTTAGTCCATATTTGACCCAACATTGGGTTGAAACAACCCAGCATTTTTTGGAGTGTAATATCTTATAACAAAGTTATTCTTTCAGTAGACAGATCAATTATTGAAATTTTTTTCCCCCCCTTGAAAACATGATAACAAGTGCAGAATTATCAAACTGGCCAGGGTTCAGCCCTGATGATAACACGCTGTCAATACAGAGATACAAGAAACATCAGATTTGTAAGATACTCAATGTACCTTAACCAGATGAATCATGGCATCCCTGAAGAAGAACATATCCATGCCTGCTCCTCTGATGCTCTCATTATAATGACTCAAAAACATGTTCAGCCTCTCCATTAGACTATCAAAGGATTTGATGGGCTCATATACTTTTGGCATGTCGAAATCAGTTTCCTCTGGCTCTTCACCTGTATATATCACAATACGTCAGTCCTAGATATTTCATTTCAATTCAGAAGAGAAGATGCCAATCAACTCTCTGGTGCACACTTTATGAAAGTAATGTTAACAAATGTCTTTCTTGCATAAAATGAAAATCTAATTAATAGAAATAATATTTGGGTGTGTCCTTATTTGGCATGTTAAAAGTCATTTTAAGGCAATTCAGATGGTAACCATCTTGGTTACACCCGAAAGCAGTTATTTTTACTGATGTCAGCACACTAAAAAAAAAAAAAAACAGCAAAGAAAAGAAAAATACTACTGAACAAATGTATTACACTAAACATTAGCAGAATTGAATATAACTGGCTCATTTAACACACACAGAGACAATATTATATATACATATATCTGAATTTGTATTTGGTTTTGAAATTGTTTCTGATCAGTACCTGTGGCCTCTGGTGCATCTCTGAGAAAGTCCACAAAGTAGGAATCCACCCCAAGATCCACCACCATTCGTTCTTCTTCTCCAAGCTCTTCTTCCACTAGCTTGGCCAACGTGTAGTCAAACCAGGCCACATCCTCTGGGGCAGTAAACCGGTCAGCAATCACACGTTTGCATTCATGCTTCCACAGCCGCAGTAATACCTGGACCAATATATTATGCAATTTTTTTTTCTGTTTAACCAATGTACTGTATGTTGGGTTTCACTGAAAGAGTACCGGAAACAACCATTCTTGTCATTTGTTTACATTAAGATTTTATTCCATTAACAGTTAATCGGAACATATGTGTTGTTAGTAACTGTATTCATACTAAAAATATAAGAGCGATAATAGTGAAAAAAAACAGAATGGGGTAATACTAAAAGTAGAATAATTAATGAATTTAAGGAATCTGTTAAGGAATCAGAATTATTAAGAGTAATCACAATCAAAAACCATGCAAGGATGGATGGATGGCAATTAAAATAATTCAATTCTTTAGAATTTCCATTGCTAGATGTGTGTTAAATTGCTTAAAATGGTGTAATAACTGCAATTATGTAATTTCGTTCAGATTGTTCACCGAGTGTCTGAATAAGAGCAGAAATACAGCTCCACTCACATCTGACGAGCTGATGACCTCTGCAGTCACGCTGAGCATTACCTGCCAGATGCTGG
Source organism: Sinocyclocheilus grahami (assembly GCF_001515645.1). NCBI lineage: Eukaryota > Metazoa > Chordata > Actinopteri > Cypriniformes > Cyprinidae > Sinocyclocheilus > Sinocyclocheilus grahami. Next base: position 242,485 of record NW_015505597.1, read on the forward strand.
AGAGGTCACGCAGGTTAAAAATGTAGTGGAAGTTGGCGGGAGTGGGCAGCATTTTAACTTTTGTCAATTGCCAGAGTCTTCAGGTCAGTGGAACAAGCCTGACCACTGTGTTGAGTACTTCTTCTGAAAATCCCAGATGGGAACAGTAATTACCGGAGCCTATCACGACTGGAGCAGAAAAAGATATGGCATATGAAAGTGAATGAAAAAAGGATTGCGCTTAGCAGACAAGGAAATTCACAAGGACCGAATGAGCAAATGTGGCCTTTATGAATGACAGAATACTGAGCTGAATAAGAATGACAATAATGTCACAAATGACAATATTACACACATATCGAGATTGCAGGCTAACCTGCATGTGAGCATGAAATATCATTTCAAAAATGGTCAATATAAAGATTCAGAGAGAGAACCACTAACAGCAACCCATAGTCAGAATCAATATGCAATTACAAAATAGGTTCTGCTTAAGCAAAGCTGTTGACAACCTTGACCAAACTAAATGAGATATGATAATTCATACTTCTCTGAGCCAAGCCAAGAAGCATGTTCCACATACTTCTTTTGTTTTTCTGCCTTTTATAACATATTAAAATGCATGTCTAAATAGATAATTTGATGGATTCTTTTAAAATATATCTATACCACCTGCCATCAAACTATCTGTGAAAATTCACCAAAACAATGGTAAACCTGTGAAATTATAAAACATACTTTATGCATGTCCTAAAGCTCTATAGTTAAAGAACTGCAAATTATTAGAAGGAAACAATGACATAACCACAAAGAGAAAAATACTGCCATATTTAGAATAGCATTTCAAATTGGACTGAATTTTGCTGTGTGTTTAATATTGATGCATAAAGACTGTCTGTGATTGCATGTTATTGCTACAATTTTGACAGAAAGGGGTGAAACAACTGTGCCTCAAATTGACCTTCAGATCTTTAGCTTTTTTTTTTTTTACTATTATCCTAAAGTAATGGATTTGTACTGTTTTGCAAATGGCAGGAGGCATTGGAAGGAAGAGTACAGTTGAAAATAGAAAACTGTCTCTTCAGTCTCTGGGGGATGTCATTTCGTCCCACTCCAGGATAGATCATAGCCGCCAAGAATGGGATATCCACAATGTTGGTGAACTCTCCTGGTTTCTCCAGGTTAAAGAAGCCATTTTGCTCCATCAGCTGCCGAACTATCTCATTGGTGACCTGTGAAGAAAGTAAATGGGTTCTGTGAATACGTTTTGTTCACACTGAGAGAGAAGATGTTTTAGCACCAAGCAATTATGCAAATCAAGCATCTTGATTTATAATCACAATTTATTATATCGTAATTTGATAAATGACTGCAGGCATGTCTGAGAGAAAATGTACACAACTGTGTCCTTTAAAAAAAATCATGTCTAACACCTGCTTTCAAGGAGGAAATACATATATATAAATTGTACATACATTGTACAAGGCAAATAATGCTGAATTTTGGGAATAATAAACCTAATTCCGACAGAAAAGAGGATATTTGCACTGCATGACACATTACTTCATTTTAATGCTGTATGCCTGTAATAGAGATGGTGGTTAGTGAATAGGATGCAGCTGTTCATCTTGAAACTGTTTAATGAATGAATGAATGAGGCATTTATATAGCGCTTTATTGTGTATTGCTGTACATTCACCTGTGCTTCTTGGGAATGAAACTTTACCACATACAAATAGTGGATGTTACATTCTGCAGTTAAAAGCAACTATTTAGGCAGCTTTATCATATTTCTTACATGGTCACCCCACTCATTGATCACAGGCATATTGACATCGTCAATATGATCCAGTCAGTGTCACATGATCCTTCAGAAATAGTTATAATATACTGTAAACAGTGATAACCTGCAACTGTTATTTCTTGTAGCTATTTCTACCCGATTTAACCCATACAATTTAGTAAAAAACAGTTAACTTAGACCATTTTAAGTTAACATTTTGTTTTGTTTTTTCATCAGTGTATGCTAAATTGGTGCTCAAGTAACTTATTAGAGTTGAAAATGGTTGTATTATAATACATTGTTTGTGGAAACTGTTATGCTTTTTCAGGATTCTTTGATAACTGAAAGTTCAAAAGCATTTATTTTAGTCTTTACTGTCACTTTTGATCAATTTAATGCATCCTTGCTGAATAAAAATTTCCTACATTTTTAATTTATACAATATATTCATAAATCATATTAACTCTTTTTCTACCAAAACGTTGTAAAATGCAGTGCAGGGACTCTTGTAATTGTTTTTAAAATGATAATGTATTGTACTTCAGTTGAAGTTTAGGAGTTTTTTATGCTTTGTGTACAAATAAATACCAGTGACAAAGTATTTTGTCATGCTACATTGTTATTTATGTATTAAAAAAGGCATATTATATAAAAAAAAAAAAAAAAAGCGACTCTACTGTAAAAAGAATTGAGCTACTTTTTTAGTGCTATCATTACTTTTAGTTAGTCCCCAACAGTGACAATGTATTACATTTATATTTCCTTATAAATGCATTACAACACTGTGCATGCATGTGCAGACTTCATAGAAAGTGTTCCCCGAATATATACCTGCTGATAAACGACAAAGACAGCAAAATACTGAACATGTTTTGGGGGAAAACATTGTCTTTATGTACCTGAAACATAAGAGGTGTGGTCACAGAAGAGAAGTTGAGACTCTTGGCAGTGTGGGACTCTGGGTCATATTTGGACATGAACCCTTTGATGATGACGGTTTTGGCAGTGCCCTGCTCTCCTATCAAAAGCACAGCCTGAAACACATGAAGAAAACATGAGTAGACTCCAGAGAGGGCGACCATCTGTCCTTGTGTACAGCTAATCATAGCGCTGGCAGCACAGGAAAAGTCTTGATGACAAACAAAGTAGCTGTCCATTTAAACAAGCCTCATTTAGAGAAATCAATAATGCAGCACTACAGGGTGTCATTGTTGAGAACCTACACTTTATAATGCTTTTATAAGATCCAGAGGCGTTTATAATATGATCTACAATTGCAGTCCAAAAATACAGCAACCCTATTTCACCAAAATGGCCGCTTGTTCATGTACCAGAGCTGGTGTTAAGTCAGATTTTTGTGAACTGAATAATGAGAACTATGTATTCTAACAAACATAGCACATTGCAGTATTTTTAATGCTAGTTTTGAGAACACATTTTAACATCCAAAGTAATTGAATCAGCATCTTTATCATACTATATGCTCCCTATTGTACATACCGTAACATATTGCTTGTCACCATTTCTTGACAACATGAAATATGTAACAGGCAGATAAATGTGACAAGCGAGGCATTACAAAAGCTTTATCAATATACACAAAATGATGAATGTGTCAGTGCTCTGACAGCAAAGGTTCACTTTGCATGAGTTTCAGAATGAAATTAAAGTTCTTGCATCTCTCAAGTAAAAACTTGCTGTAACTCAAATTCGGCATGTTGCATATCTCTCTCTAGAGAGAGAAAGAGAGAGAGAGAGAGAGAGAGAGAAAGAGAGAGAGGGAATGTTAATTAGCATAATTGCTGCAAATCTGTGTTGTAAATTGCTTGATGCACCCAATTTTGAATGTTAAACAAAAGCAATATTGAATGTAATAGCAGATAGGGACAATTATCCATGCATAATGAATACATTATGGACATTTTCCTCACATAGTTTTATCATTTATTCTGAAGACTTGGAATAAAATGCACAAAACAGTGGACGATGACTATGATCGGTTTATGGTGCACAGCTGTCCCACAGCAAACAAAATAGGCGATGATTAATTTATGACTCATACTTTAGTAAAATGATGTAATCCCTCAAAACAAGTTGCAGCAAGTTGTCATGTGATCTTGCAAAGTGATGCAGTACAAGAAATCACATAGAACTTTAAATGGCTCTCACCTTGCCCTGCTTTGCAATGGTCTGGATGAGAAAGTCAGTGCGAACATTGTCTACATTGGCCACCAGTATGGATCCATACTCCGGTGTGGAGTCAGGTGGGTAAATATACTCTTCCACTCTGGTATTCCAGTGAACCCAGTGGCCTGCAAAAGAGACAATAGCTAAATTTCCATTGTCAGCACTCTGAATAGAGCATCATGCAAGCGCCTTCATTAAAATTCCAGAACGAAAAGCCAATATGTTCTATAATTAAATAAGGTTATTAGCCCTGGTTCTGACTCACAAGCGGAGTTTTTGGCATGAAAATGCAAGGGCTGGGAAACTTTATCTAGTTTAGACATGAATGCTGCCAATTAGGGGTCTATTTGAATTGCAAAGTGTACAATATTTTGCTGGCAACCTTTCTAAATGACCTTGTGAACCAGAGACTTTTGGGTCTAAGCTATTTTGTTATATTCTTCAGCTGTGAAAACAAGTCAACCTGAAATATACTTACACTGTGGCCCACCAAAACCACCCAACAAAGACAGAATCAATTTTAAACAAAACTGTCTTGAGACTACAGACTTCAGATTCATTATTCTCCATAAGCCTGCAAATTTGCCTCTCTATACAACAATGTCAGAGAAACTCTGCAGAAGTTTCTATATTGATTAGTTAATAATTGACCTAATTACTTTAGATAAAAGATGGAAGAGCTATAGCAAACAGAACCATAATTGACAAAGATAAATGTATTGATTGATGGATGTAACACTGGGGAGAAGGAGGTGTGTAAGTGTGTTAAATACCATAATTAGTGACGTAAAAGTCGAACATAGTGTCCTCGCTGTGGGGAGGGATATTGGGAAGGTCCAGGCCAATGTTGTCATGGTGACGGAGCCATCTCTCTAACTTCAATCAATCATCCAGTTCCAATAGGGCTCCCACACTCCACATCAGAGCGAAGACATACAGACGCTCCATGTGCTCACGAGACAGCTCCCCTCCCTGCTCCTGATGGGTTACATCATCAAAGGCATCATCAAAAGTCTATCTGATATCTTTTATTATTATTATTAATAATATTTTAAATTTTTTTGCACAATAAACCAAGAGAATAGATATTATGCTTATATAAAATTCAAAACATGGCATTTATATGAAATAGAAATGTTGTAGAAAATGCAAATCTTAAATGTTACATTTGATCAATTGAATGTGTCCACGGTGAATAAATGCATTAATTTATTTTAAAAAAACTTACTGATGCAAACTTTTGAACAGTAGTGTTTGTTAATGTGACCTACACCATCACCAATAAAGCTTATTTTATGCATAGCAGCTGAGCTAGTATGTGCAAACTACAATAATACATTTGACAAGGGTGTTGTAAGTTACTTGACATGTAAGAAGGCTAGCCAATCATAACAGATGCCATTTAATTATACATATCACACCTGTAATAAATAAATAAATAAAAGCCTGTTTATTTCTAAAGGTCAAAGAGAAGGTGCAGCTAACACTAAATTGTGATGTTTGAAGTTTTGACTAGCATTGTAAGTAGACTTCACAAGGCAAACTAAAAAATGTGTATACTAGTGTAGACTAGACTCTATCCACTTTATGATAAATATCATAAAGTTTCTTCTTTTATGTAAAATAAAGAAAGGAAAAGACGCATCCATCTGCTTTCTTAAACAAATACAGTTCAGGCCATAAAATGTTTATTTTCGATAGTGTTAATATTCTCCAACATTCAATTCATAACAATATTTTGACTCTGTCTGTGTTATGGTCCTTGACAGAAATGTCACATAATCATTTGTAGGTTGCATTGTTGGGGCTCCATACACATTGTGCAAAAATGAATTACATCAAGCCCAAAATGCTTCTGAAGGTTACAGGTCCTTTTCTATAGAGCCAGTGGGTATAATGTATATTCAGCTCATGTATAATTGAGCTAGAATTCTCACAGAATGATAGTGTGGTGACAATAGGGCTGTATAATGTGTATCTCTAACTAAATGCTTTACAAATGACAGAGCAGAGGATAATGTGTGACATTTCCTGGGAACAAATCCTCCTAATCTTATTCATGACTTTCAGATAAGGGAACATCTGCATGGGTCGAATATCAAAATGACATGCACTGATTAAAACTGGTCAGGAATTCACATATTTGTAGACGGATTTAAGCTTTTTCTGCTTGTATTGCATCATATAATAATAATAACAATAATAAGTTGACATATTTGATTTTCTTAAGCTGATCAAAAATAATTTAATATTTTAATTTGATGATGACCACTGTCAAGATAAGTCAAATCTCTCTGCATGAAATGCAGTGAAATTGTATTATTTTGCAGTTTTGTGGGAAACAAGGTTGCTAGGTGCTAGGAGTGTAAAGGGTTTGGGGTTAGTTAAAAAATATTATAGGATATAGTGCCAAAAGGTCATAACTGCAGTCTGCTAATTGGTGAACCCTGGTACATAGTGTATGCAATAAAACACTGGACTACAGCTCTGTTCTTTAATGACAGAAGCTAAAGTTAGTAGGCAGTCTTTCATTGCTGCAAAATCTGGGTTAATGAGGACTACAGCTGTTGAATCACAACCTTGGGCTGAATGAGTCCTTGCAGCATGTTTATGCACTGCATGATGATGAAGGCCTCCAGCATTTCCATTTTATACTGCAAAGATTGGGTGCTGAACCAATAGAGCTCAGGAAAAGAGGAGGAGAAGAGCTCCCTAAGGACCACCCTTTCCTGAGGGGAACGATTCTTCAGCCAGCCCTAAAAGCATACACACAAATGAAAAACCTGTTAGGAAGGACACACTCAGAGTGGGAGACAGACATCCGCCCACGGAAATTAAATGAAGTATCCTTTAGAGCTCAAAAATAGTTTGTCCTTCTTCTCTGTCTTTTTCTGGCTCTCCCTCATTTACTCTTCATCCACTGAACAGTTGAACACTTTGAAGTCTGCTATAAAGACAGAGAGAAATGCCTTGGGGATTTCAGACTCCATTAATTCAGAGTGGAGTATAAGGAATAACTAGCAGAACCACTGGTTTCTACATTCAGGGTTCTGCAGATGCCTTTCTTCACTTCTATGATGCAAATGTGGAGGGACATATTTGTAGATTTTTGTCCCTCCACTGAAAGTAATTTCTCCCTAAAACTTTGATGCTTCAAAATACATTCAAATCTAGTGAAGTTCTGAACAGGCATGATTGAATCATATGATGAAGCCAATGACCGAAAGCTTTATGGGTTTGGTTGGGTTTTTTGAGTTTGTGGTTGGGTTGGGTTTTTGAGATGGGTTTTTGGTTGAACTAACCATTTAGGTCAAACACAGAAACTGAGAAAAATAGACAGCTTAACAGAATAATTCACCAGTAAATTAAAAATCTTTTCTTCACTTCTATGATGCAAATGTGGAGGGACATATTTGTAGATTTTTGTCCCTCCACTGAAAGTAATTTCTCCCTAAAACTTTGATGCTTCAAAATACATTCAAATCTAGTGAAGTTCTGAACAGGCATGATTGAATCATATGATGAAGCCAATGACCGAAAGCTTTATGGGTTTGGTTGGTTTTTTTTGAGTTTGTGGTTGGGTTGGGTTTTTGGGATGGGTTTTTGGTTGAACTAACCATTTAGGTCAAACACAGAAACTGAGAAAAATAGACAGCTTAACAGAATAATTCACCAGTAAATTAAAAATCAGTCATCAGCTGCTCACCCTCATTTTGTTTGAAACCTGCATGATTCCATTTTTTATGTATGTTTGCATGTATTTATGTATTTATTTATTTTTTAAATTCAAGGAATATACTGGAATCTCTTTTGGTGTAGCTCTCATGTCTCTTTCATCCTAATATAAACCTGCACTTTAGAGTGTACATTGTTGTGTCTTTTGGCCAATTTTGTATCAGATTTTCAGTTAACCTAAATTTTGGTCTGTTCCTTGTACAAAGCTACAGGTACATTATGATAATGATTCAGAAGGCCATGGCACACTCTTCTTTTTTTCCATTTTTAGAGCTTTACATTCACTTAGACTTAAAAATATGCAAATTTTCACATTTTGTTTCATGCAAAGGGAAAAAAACTTGAACAATGGAGTAAATACATTTTCAGTTCCACTTTATATTAGATGTCTTTAAAGGGGTCATCGGATGCAACATTTGAACATAAATGTGTGTTGGAAGTGTGTGTACACATCACCCACCTCCAAAATAGGGCTCCAGTTAAGGACAGAAGAGCTCATAAACACCATCCCATTACGGGACACTGTGGCTGGGGAGGCATTATCGATGTTGTGTGGCTCAAACACAATCTTGCAATTGGGGGCCATGAAAATGTGGTCACCATTGACCAATGTCAGTGTGCGGTTATCATCCAGGACTGAGTTTAGGTTTTTAATCCATATAGCATCAACTGGCCCATCAAGGACAATCCATATGTGTTCCCCTATAAACAAAACATGAAGTACAAATGAGAAATGTAACAGATACAGAAACACAAAAGCATAATGCTGCGGCTTGCATCAATCATTATGATCAATGATTGACATTTGACATCTTATGGCTGATTAATTTGCCCATTAGTGTCTAAAGGCCTGTTTGATGTCTGCACTTGCTCATTGATTTAAAAACCCTAGTCGATAGGCTTCAGCATGTTTTTCCCATTTAAATGAAGCATTCTCTTTCATGTGTTATAGATCTCACTGCCTTTTATGTAATGGGAGGGAATAGTACACTCTTGCCTGTTTGAGAGGTTTTTCAACCACTTTGGAAACCATCGGATTTCTTACACAACTGACCAGACAAAAAAGCCCAGAGGGGCTCTGCTCACATATATTAAAACATTTACTCCCTTAAAAATAGCAGTGTTTTTGCATATTTCAGACCAGACATATCAAGTCTGCTTAATAGTTTTAATGTTCAGTGCTTTATACTTTGAAGATGTTTTGATATATATATGAATAATCGCAGGAAATACAGTTTTCAGAGCTGAACAAAGCTTCATGCATATTCTATTCCCTTTTTTAAATAAGTGAGCTACCTTTCTTTGCTCTGAGTGTTTTCCTCCAAAGAGTGGAAAAGATTCCATCAGTCCAGTCATTGGTTGCCACATCAAGTCGACCAAACAGGAACGCCCTTTCACAATTTTGTATCACTCTGCTTGTTCTAGCCGGGTCTATGTTTTTTTTTTTTTATTCACTGAGCTAATCATAGAGTACGTTAGTTAATATAAGAAGAAACTTCTAGCTTCGCGGTCTTTCTCTCTCTCATTCGGATGCACGACTTGCCGCATTGTTTCTCTCTTATAACCTCATTATTTCTCACTAATAACCTAACTGAAGCAGCACATGCCCTTGATACCAATTCTAAAAGTGACGTATGTTTAACTGTCAACTTGAGCTTTGAATCCGTGGCGGAAGGAAGTAGTTCCGCACAAAAGAGGGTTTTATTAGGCACTCCGTTGTTTCTTGTTTAATTACACATGTTCTGTCGAACTGTTGTATAAACACAATATCACTCTCATACTCGAGCGATACCGGCTCTATATCAGCGGCTGGAACAATATCACTCGAGTACGAGAGCTACGTACTCGACTGATTGCTCATATCTAGTTTACAATGAGTGGGGCAGAGCTCAGGGAATATCTGATTATTAGTTATAAAGAACATTGCTACTAATGATAGTCACCTGTTTAGAGAGCTGCTCCTCGCACAGTTTGTATAGAGTGAAGAATTTCCTGGCTAGTTCAATATTGTCAATAAAGCCACAGCTTGCCAGTTTCACTCTGATAATTATCTGTCTGTCAGGAACCATCATCGCCACTGAGCGGAAGTTAATTTTCAGATTCTCTGGAAGTTCCTGCCTCCCTGCATATCCAGGATTCTGTAGGGAGGAAAAAAAAAACAAAATGTGAAAAAAACAACATACTGTACTTTGTTTGCATTAAGGTAAGTGTTAATATGTGTAAACCTTTTCCACTGAAACCATCATTTCATTTAGTCTTTTCCCACAGATTTTCACAAGCAGTAATGATATATCTATAAATAACTGTATCTAAAGGAGATATCTGTAAGTAACTGTAATGTTTCATGTGTTCTATATAATATGAAATAGAAAATAGGAGGAATTGACCAAAAGTAAATAATGTTTCTCTGCATCTCATTGTACTGTTTTAGAAATGTTAAAATTGTATTTATTTATTTAAAGAATTTTTTATTTCTATTTATTTTATAAAAAACACCAATTAATAATGATGATGTGCAGTCACAGGTGTGTGTATTATTTGTTTACACTTACAGTGAAAAATGTGCAAACCACTGCAATACTAAATGTATACCATTTATTAGTTCCTGCTTCCTAGTGTTAAAGTAAATCTTTGTGAGATGTGTGATATTTTAAAGAAGACATAAAGACAGCAGCCCACCATGGTAAGGAAGATGCCAAATTCTGGGTTCATCTCCACGTTATCTCCATCCATAAAGATGAAGTTCTTCCTCCGTTCTTTCTTACAGGTGAGTACAATGGCGATTTGCTGAGCTGCTACTGAAAGCACTGGCAGGTTGATACGGTTAAACTCATCAAAACAACCCAAGGAGCCAGACTGAGCAAGACCTAGAGACACAAAAAAGAAAGAAAAAAATTATCTTCATGTATGCAATAAGAACATGAACATCCTAATAAAATGACAAAAAATCTAAGAAATGGGTTACTCATGTTTAATTTTACACACCATATCACCCAAATATTATTTGCATATGAAGTGAAGTGAAGTGAAGTGACATGTGGCCAAGTATGGTTACCCATACTAGGAATTAATGCTCTGCATTTAACCCATCCTAAGTGCACACACACAGCAGTGAACACACACACACCGTGAACACACACCCGGAGCAGTGGGCAGCCATTTATGCTGCGGCGCCCGGGGAGCAGTTGGGGGTTCGGTGCCTTGCTCAAGGGCACCTCAGTCGTGGTATTGAAGGTGGGAGAGAGCGCTGTACATTCACTCCCCCCACCTACAATTCCTGCCAGACCGGAGACTCGAACTCGCAACCTTTGGGTCACGACTTCCCCCATAATTCATATGGGTAATGAATTAGAGATGCTTGCTTACAAATTACAATGAATGACAATACACGTGCTTACAAGCATGTATTGCCATTCATGATTATATTACATGAATATGATTTTTTTTTTTAACTTACAAGAATAAAGTTACATTCGTTTTTATAATGTGCATTGAGCACATGTGTGGCACCTTTAAAAATTCTGCCCAAGCCTCTGAAGTCCATCTGATCGGAGCAGTTGAATACCACCACATATTTGCCCAGGCAGCGGCCCATGTCCTTAGTGGTTTCTGTCTTTCCTGTTCCAGCCGGCCCAGCTGGGGCTCCACCCATGCTCATTCCCAGAACTTGAGCTAAAGTGATGTAGTATCTGGGAAATATATTGAAAATGGTGTAGAGATTCATATATTTTATATTATTGTAACAGGGCTGACAAGACGTGAGACGCACCGATCCATGTGCAAGCTTTTATTAAAGCAGAAGAGGTCAGAAACACAGGCAGGGTCGAACAATGGCAAACAGGTATATGGCGGGCAAGACACAAGAATAATCCTAGGGCTAGCGTAGGTCAACGATCGGCGAACAGAATCAAAAGGGCGAGACTAGAGGGGATAAATCCAGGAAAACAGGCAAAGATCAGAAACCGGGAAAACAGACAAGGCAAGACTAGGCTGGGCTGGGCTGGGAAACTAACGAGGGCTCTGTAAAGTAGCTATCACTGCTTGCGATAAGCGCATACAATACTCGGCAGAGAATGGTTGTTTGAGTGAGTGTTAAATAGTGAGTGAGTAATATGAAACAGCTGTGTGCAATCAGTGCTGTTTGCAATCAGTGCAATGAATGATGGGATATGTAGTCTGGGATGATATGCAACAGTTTGTGTAGTGCGAGAGTCAATGTAATGGAAAGGGTGACCTCTGATAGTAAGCAGACGGAAGTTCATGGACCGGATTCATGACAATTATATTATATTATTTGCACTGTAAAAACATTTTCTTAATCAGTATTTGTGTCTGTTGTCCAGTAAAAATATCTGAACACTCATAGTATTATGCATTATTATTGCATAATTCCACACATATTCTCTGGAGGAAAAAAAAAAATCTGACATAATTTTTAGGGGCTTGAGGATGTTTTTTATGAGAACACAAGGCAAAACACTACATGGAAAGTAATTAAAACGTGCTAAATGTAATAGGTATATTTAACCATTGGGTCTGTTTTTTGTATTGTGATACAATTTATTGGCAGTTAAGGCCCAAATTCTCATTATTGTATTGTAAAAAAAATGTAATTCTCATTACTGTGAAGTGATACACTATTTCAGTTTTTATACCTACTAGTAATATTTGTTGAGACTTTCATTTATAAATATTTACATAAAATTACTGTATTACAGTAATGATAATCTAAAGAAAATCACCATTGTGAATATTGATTTCCTTATGAAAGGTATAATTTCATATGCTCATCCTTTTATTGGGATTTTGTATTTTGTTCTGGGCACAAGTGTATACCTGTGTACTTGCATGGTAACTAGATGTGTACGTAGTATGTAACCACAGTGTAAGTACACAGTGGTACATAGTATCTACAGCTGTAATATTTATGTAACTACACACATGTAACAACCCTCAGAATGGTATGTGTAAGTACAAATGTGTAACAGGACATTGGTAACAACACTTTTTGGTAATGAAAGTACAAATGTGTAACATGACTAACAGCACTTTTGGTAAAGAAAGTGTTACACTTTATATTAGATTTACCATGTAAATACTCTGATGTTACACAGCAGCGGCCAGTATGTTAGGCTTTACATATAAATTGTGGTTGGTGTCCAGAATGTTACACTTTATATTAAGTGGACAGTTCCTGAGGAGTTACCATGTAAGTACACTGGTATTACAGTGGTGCACCAACTCCACCAACTCGAGATCCAACTCCTTCCACTTTACATATCCCTGGATCCCATTTCCACTCCTAAACTTACCCATCTCCACCCCCTGGATCAAATGGTTCCAATTACTCTTATACATGTTGTTACAAAATATAGTTAAATAATTCCTGTTACACGAGTACTTAGTGAAGTGAAAAAAGTGTTGTTACCAATGTTCTGTTACACATTTGTACTTATACACAAACCATTCAGTGGGTTGTTACATGTGTGTAGTTACAGAAATATTACAGCTGTAGATAGTATGTCCCAATGTGTACTTAGACTATGGTTACATACTACGTACACATCTAGTTACTATGTAAGTACACAGGTATTAGGGCCACTTAATATAAAGTGGAACCCTTTATTTTAAGGTGTCCTCGTTACAGTGTAATTATACATTTAAGTACTGAGCAAAATTAATTAACTACATGTACTTACTGTATGGTTAGGGTTAGGATTATGGTTTGGTTTAGGGTTACTTGCATGTAATTATGCATAATTTATTGTTATTATAATAGTAAATACACATAACGTGTAACAAGGACATTGTAAAATAAAGTGTTACCGAAATCACATCTGCCTTGTAATTATACATAAATGGCCCCACAGTGGAAAATAGAGGTAAACAAGCTTGTAATTGCCAGCAGCACCTGTCAGTGAGAGGAGTGATGACCAGCCTGTCTGTACAGCCTAGAAACTCATTCTGGTACGCGAAACCCACATCAGTGATATTGATCATCATCTTATCCGAGTCTTCATTAAAGTAAAAGCGACATTGCTTCAGCCATTCAAAGTCTGTGGGACTTTTGATGTGCAAACGACACTGTGTGACCGGAACAGACAGTGCACTGAGATTAATTTTAGCTGGGTGGTTATCTTTTGGATTTGTCTCAAAGATATGTCTATGAATGCTTATAACTGCTAAAACTTTGGCTATTGTTAAGCTTTAAAAAAAATTGAGGGTTGTTTACCAACTAGGTTTTACCTGAACAATTGTAGCATGTAGCATATAAACTGGATTAACAGAATCTGGATTAAGGCACTCACCAAATTCGACACTGTGTGACCGGAACAGACAGTGCACTGAGATTAATTTTAGCTGGGTGGTTATCTTTTGGATTTGTCTCAAAGATATGTCTATGAATGCTTATAACTGCAAAAACTAAAACTTTGGCTATTGTTAAGCTTTAAAAAAAATTGAGGGTTGTTTACCAACTAGGTTTTACCTGAACAATTGTAGCATGTAGCATATAAACTGGATTAACAGAATCTGGATTAAGGCACTCACCAAATCGTCAAAGATGTCCCTCTGGTGTACATGAATGGTGATTAGTGTTTCATACTTTGTTCGTTCAACAGCTCCAAGGTCCTTTGTTGTCATGTCAATCAAATTGTTGAGGAGCTCAAGAAAAAAACGGTTGGTTTTAGCCATGATCTTACGGTCATATCTGGCATTGCTCAAAGCATCCTCAGAATCCTTCGTCCAGATCATCTGGCTTCCCAGTAAACCAACCTAAACCACAGAAAGCAGCAATCCGAATAATATACTGTAGCATGTTGCTTAATTTACAGTACAATGTGCTATCGCTGTCAGTATCTTGCATACCTGTGCAGGAAAGGAGTCCAAAAATCCGATCAACTCAAAGCCAGATTCTTGAATGGCAAGTGCAGCCTGACGGATGACAAGGTGCAAAGACCTCTGGGATTCTTTCAGTAGCGCATTAAGCCAGATCTCCACATTGCCCTCTGCCATGACGGGCCTGTCCATCTCAACTGTCTCACCTTCTCGTGATGATATCGCCAGAATCTTATCATACATCTTGGTTTAATATCAAAAAGCAGATATTATACTGATAAAGCAAATATTTTATAAAATAATGATCCGAAAACATGACCATGACATGAAGCAACTGTTCCAGCATGTCTATATTATTGAAACGTAAGGTCACCATATACTGTAGAAAATCAAAGGGTTATATTTGCTTATTTAAAGTAGTGATCACCTTTTCATGGAAGCGGACACATTTGATGTTGTCGAATATGTTGAGTAGGTGAGCCTGGATGGTGTGGGAGTCAGATGCTTGGCCCAAAATCTCCAGCAGGGCGGGATCTGACACAAAGAAGAAACGTGGAAAGAGCAATCGCTTCTTCTCCAGGTACCTACCTGTAAAGCAGAAAAAGAGATTGCTTAAATCAGCTGCACTACGAAGAGCTCTACTCCACCTGCCAAAAAATGCAACTCAAAAATATGAGATTTCAAAAGTCACATACAAAGTTGTTTACCACAGATTTTATTTTCCCTCAACCTAGTTCCCAAGTCCCAGGTGCATCTTGCTATAGAAACTGCTGAATCCTGATATAAGGACTTGACTGATAAACAGATGTGTGACATACCCTGTGAGGGATTTTTGACACATCTCTAGCTGTTCCAGCAAGTGAGGCAGCAGCTGACCCATAGTCTCATCTCCAACACATGACTGGACTACATTAGGCATCTCATGAGCTTGAGTCATTATTTTCACCCAGGATTTATCAATGTTGGAGAACCGCTTTGCCTCCTAAAAGAGAAATATTCATTTGACTTTGTTAATAAGATTTCACATGAAATATTAAATTTTTCAAAACAGCCAAAAAAAACAACATCTGTGGCATTTCACAAAAAAAACAAACACCAAAACTAAACCAAACAAAACAAAACAAAACAAAACAAAAAACATTGAGCTGAAAATGAAAGTTTATAAAAATATCATTACTGTAATATATAATATAATTATTTCAGTGTAAGGATATCTTATTTCAATCATAAAGTGCGCTTGTAAACCATTTTAAAGGGGTCATCGGATACAAAATTCACTTTTACATGTTGTTTGAATATAAATGTGTTTTGGCAGTCTGTGTACACATCCACCCTATAATGATAAAAATCCAGCCAGTGGTTTTAATTTAATCGTTGAAAATCGCCTTTCCTAATAATGTGCTAGTTAGCAAGTTTCACGGCTAAATGCGGATGAAGTAAACACAGCTCATTAGCATTTAAAGCGACATGCAACAGAACAGGTTGCTGTGAAAAGAGCTGATTTTAACTACCATTTAGAAATTTTAACCAAAGCATGTTATAGACTTTTCATTAAGACCCTGAAGAATCATATCAACTTGTGGAAAATGGGCATCCGATGACCCCTTTAAGTATGTAATTATAATACTTTTTTTTTCTATTTTGGGGAGAAACATGTCATATTGTAAAACATAACAAAACATTTAATTTTCACATTGAGCTATGACGCTGTGGATATATGTGGATTTGAAATTAATCATGACCTAGTCTTGTTTCTTCACTCTTTTCCCCATTGTTTCTTCACTTTCAATATAATGACTAAAAACTAGGTGTCAATGTTTGGGAGTGACACCAAATTACTGATATTACCTTCGGCAGCTGTTTGGCTATGTCTCCACCAACAAAAAGAGCCTCAAGGTAAATCCAGAGGTTCTGCACAGTCATCCAGTTCTCAATGATATCTGTTGTGTTGGAGAGATTCTGAACCCACTTCTGGATCTGAGCTTTGAACGGTGTGTTGTATCTATAGAGAGACACAAGAATGTCTGTTGGGGGAGCATCAAAATAAAGTGTTAGTAAATATTACACAGATAGTCTACTAACACGCCAATGACTTGTATTTGACATGTAGTGGCAAAGTTACTAATAGTTAGTAGAATATCTAAAGTGTACTATTAAAATAAAGTGCTACCTAATAGACTATTATAAAACTGCTGTGCATATTTTCATAGCCATAAAATGTTACTAGAAATAAACTACTGCTGCATGGATAGTACAATTTTCCAGAGAAATTAAATGTTGGTCTAACGGTTCACCTGTTGCTCATAAGTGAGCCAAGCACCATCAGGCTATCCTCCATGTTAGTAATGATCTCCGATGTGCTGTCACCTCTCAGAAGGAGCTCACCTCTGGTTTTAAAGTGAGCAAAAGTAAGTCTTGTTGTCCCATTCCGCAATTACTTGCTTGAGTTTCTGCTCGATGTCACGCTCCTTCACAGCACTAATACAGATGTCCTGCACCAATGTGTTGTTACAGTTATAACAGAATACTTTATTTCATTTTACGAAATAAAGAGCCAAAACTATGATCTAATCTATCTATAAGTATCTATAAAACAAAATTCTGACCTCAATTTCTTCTTTGTACTTTAGCAGTGGGGCTTCCATGATGTTGCGGAGCTTGAAGTTATCAGTTTCGACCTCAAATGTGTGACCTGTAACCTCAGTAATCCTCTTCCAGTGCCGTGTCATCATGGCTTTGTTAGTCATTAGATCCAACAGGGGGCAGCACTCGATAAAGTCGTCAATAGTTTTTTTGAGGTCCAGAAATGCCTGCCACTCTTTAAGGGCCCGTGGCAGCTTACGGCACCTGCAAAACAAAACGAAACAAACTAAATTTACATCAGTAGGGTAATGCATATGCTGAAAATTGCACTGTTTGTGAGGTTTAAAGTTCATTGTTGTGCCTGCTACATGTTTAAAGATAACTATTTTTCGATTTGTACAATTTTGTCCACTATTACTGAAAATTAATGTTGTGTGACTGCATATAAAGTAAATCTTGCTGACAGCAAATTTCTTTGTTGTAAACCATAAAAATGTTTATTCCTATTGTATTGAACTCAAGTATACTTTAAATTGAATAAGACAGAAAACTCTTCATTCATCCTATTATTCTGCAAAGATTATTGTGTTAGGCACCGATCAGACAGAATGTGTTTTTCAGGTCTGAAAACGTGAGGTGCACCGCACTGCCTTTTTTGGTTGATTTTAGAAAAAAGAGCAGTGCGCTGCGGGTTTTTATGTTGCTAGCCAATCACTGAATAATTGTAGCGCGAGCGCTCTTTGGTTTCATTCGATTGGACAATGGAAACAAATGTGAATGATGTCGGGCACTTTTCTACGGAGCCCCGCACATGACATGCAAGAAAAAATAAATAAATTGTGCGCACAATTTACTAATTTGTTCCCTTGATGTACTAAAATGTGCACACGATTACTATTTTGTTCCCTCGATTTGCTAATTCGCTCTCTCAATTTGCTAAATCGTGCGCGCAATTTACTAATCCGTTCTTTCGATTTATAAATTGTGTGCACGATTTAGCAAATCGAGGGAACGAATTAGTAAATCGTGCGCACAATTTATAAATCGAGGGAACAAAATAGTAAATCGTGCACACGTTTTAGCCTACAATTTTTTTCCTGCATGCCATGTGTGGGGCTCCGTACTTTTCTGCTCAGAGTTGCTTGTTTTAAAACTTCAGCCGCTTAGAGCGCTCCTGCAAAAACGCGAGGCTCCTGGGGCGCATAAACAGCGCGCAAACCGCTCACTGCCAATACAAAACAATTTAAAAAATGCGTTCTGTCTGATCGGGGCCTTACACTGGTACTTGCTCCAACACAGCTGACTTTAATTTCAGTCCTTGACAGGCATGGAGAATGATTCTATTCTCTGAGAAGCTTCTGAGATTATCCAGAACAGAGCAGCACAATTGAATCCCCTGGTGCTTTCATGCTTTTCAGTGTAACTTATTATATGACTGCCAGAAAGTGGATATTCAGAAATTTAATTTGACTTCTGTAACCTTCTCACCTCGACTGAAACTCAAGTAGTTCATTGTTGATTCTGTCAATATTGATGTCAGCCCATGAGATGTCATAGTAGATGTCATAAAATCCATAGAGCTTTTGGAGAAGTGTCAACTGTTTCCTGATCTCAAGGAACTGAGGATGCTGGGTAACGGGTAGGCCAAAGAGCTCCTCTCCACCTGTGTATGTGATGTACTTGCAGAATAGGTTGTCAAAGCGATTCTGTGGAACACCAGACCATTTTAGTAAATAACTTACATATTGCACAACATTAAGTAAAAAAAAATCAAGTTATGTTTATGTTTATGGAAACAGGCATGGTAAATGATAGGATACTGTACCTGAAACATAATAAGCCTGTCACTGGCATCCTGGGGAGCCAATCCAACCACCATGGGACCATCCTGAGAATTTGTAGTGCGCAAAATCAGAAAAACATATGCACATATTGTTCATTTATGATAAACAACCACTTTGTTTTCCCTGTGCAGTGGAAGCTTCAAAGAATCACTTTGATTTTTGTGTGGTTTGATTTCTGGCATTTTATATTCAAGAACACCCACAGGAATATATAAATGCAGGAAAACAACTGTGTTTGGGCTTGTAACTGTAATTGCCTGAGGGAACACCTCAAAGTGAAAGAAGTGCATGGATAGAGTTTACCTGACCCTCAGGACTCACCTTGTCATAGTCGTGGTAGAAGTGCTGGCAGTCCTCTACAAAGATCTCAACATTTTTGATGAGTTCTCCCCTGAAGTTTGGTTGAAGGGTCACCAGTTCATTCTGCACCTTTGGGCTACGGGAAAGCAGTTTCTCCCAAGTGTACCGAAGTGTGTCCACTTTGTCTGCTTCCTCTTTGGCAATCAACAATCCATATTTATGTAGCATGCTGGACGATTCCTGCAGGCCAAAACCAGGGAAAAAGACATTGAATTTATACCAAAGGACAATATATAAGTTATATTCTGTCCCTATTCCAAGTCTTCTGTGCAAATCGTATGGAATCCTTTTATAATTATTTTGTATCCTAATAGGAGTTTGACAGGTGTCAGTTATAGTGTAAATACACAGCTGTGTAAATATATATATATATTTTAATAAAATATAGACCCTACATGCTTTATTTGTCTTTATATTTGTATGTACCTCAATTGGACCAACTTGAAAGTCTATGGAGATCTGGTGTTCTCTGATCTCTTTAAGCATTGCCATGGTGATACGAATATCATCCAAGTCCTTAATTGTCCTGTTGAGTTTCTTGCTCGCCTCATCTATAAAAGTGAAGATCTGTTCCATCTCCATGCGATACTTCCTGTTGCAGTGGTGACCAAAATCCACCATCCAACTCTTTGTCTCAGCAGTAAGAGACAATTTCAGATCCGCTGTAGGTAAGTTCAGCAACACATAAAGAATAAAGAGGTCTTTAAGATAACAAAGATAATAATAATAATCAAATGAAATAACCAACTCTTTCCTCCAGAAATCTGTAATAAGTACACTGCTACTTACGTATACGTACAGTAATAAATATTTGAAATAATAAATAATTAATTAACCTAAATAAAATGAATTTAAATAAATGTAATATGCATATATTACAACCTAGAAACAAGAACAGCAATATTAAACATGTTCACACTATTGCTGCAATCATTATTTGTGCCATTTAAATAAACAAGCCTCTTATCTCTAACCTCTCTATCACTATTAGCTTTCTTAGTTTCAGAGTCTGTCTACCTGTATATAATGCCAGAGCTCCTACTGAGATAAACTCAGGCTCTGTATAAATTTCTAGCTCGAGATCTCTGTAGTACAGAATCTGCGACTCAAATTCAGAAAGAAGAGGGTTCTCTTGGATGAATTTCTGGATGGTTTCCTCTCGATCTTTCTTCCAGATGTGGTGAAAAAGGCTGAAGCAATCCAGAGCCTTCATTATTTCCTGCGTACAGTACATATTCCTGTTGCAGTGGTGACCAAAATCCACCATCCAACTCTTTGTCTCAGCAGTAAGAGACAATTTCAGATCCGCTGTAGGTAAGTTCAGCAACACATAAAGAATAAAGAGGTCTTTAAGATAACAAAGATAATAATAATAATCAAATGAAATAACCAACTCTTTCCTCCAGAAATCTGTAATAAGTACACTGCTACTTACGTATACGTACAGTAATAAATATTTGAAATAATAAATAATTAATTAACCTAAATAAAATGAATTTAAATAAATGTAATATGCATATATTACAACCTAGAAACAAGAACAGCAATATTAAACATGTTCACACTATTGCTGCAATCATTATTTGTGCCATTTAAATAAACAAGCCTCTTATCTCTAACCTCTCTATCACTATTAGCTTTCTTAGTTTCAGAGTCTGTCTACCTGTATATAATGCCAGAGCTCCTACTGAGATAAACTCAGGCTCTGTATAAATTTCTAGCTTGAGATCCCTGTAGTACAGAATCTGCGACTCAAATTCAGAAAGAAGAGGGTTCTCTTGGATGAATTTCTGGATGGTTTCCTCTCGATCTTTCTTCCAGATGTGGTGAAAAAGGCTGAAGCGATCCAGAGCCTTCATTATTTCCTGCGTACAGTACATGAAAGAATCGTACATTACATAAAATATCACAATCACATTATAAACACAACCAAATAAAAAAAAACATATTCAGTTAAAGCTATACAGACTTGGTCCTGTGGGACAATCATATTTCTGACTTGAATATCCAGACTCAAAACAAGTTAAACTCTTAAGTAAGTAAAAAATAACAAACTGAAACAGACCTTCTTGGTGGAATTGATGGACGTACTAAGCACCAGTTTGACAATCTCTTTGTTCTCAGAAATGCTTTTGTGATAGTTCTTAATGTGGACAGGAATGGCCTGATTTGCAGATGCCGATATATCTGAGGTACTGCTTTCTGGAAGAACAAAACATTCAATTCAAAGATGAGAAATCAAAGTTAATAAACAAGAGCAGAGAGGAGCTGTGGGAGAGGGATTCAGTAATATTATCTTTTTGCCTCAAATCAGTTATATGAAGGACCCTTTATCTCCAATCTGTTTCAGAGGATGAAGGGTTTACAGGCAGAGCTGTTTCATTACAGTAAGAAGAGATATGTCGTTGTGACACTGCTGTACTCTGTCAATTTTGTGTCAGTTTCCCTATTCTGAGAGCAAGCGATAGAGAGAGAATAAATGATGTGGATAAGATTGTTACCATGACACTAGGGACATGTCACCACTTCACAAAATCACATCCACTGTCTGCATTCATTATCTTTATTCCCCAGTTTTATTTATCAAATGATTGGAGATGAACTTATCCATCCAGAGCTTCAGTTTTCAACCATTATAAAGAGACATTTTAAACTGACCAAAGACCAGTTAGTTCTTGATTTGCTCTGCTGAGCTGTGTAATTACAGAGGGTAAGTAAGAGTCATACCGGCTAAGCTGCGATAGGTCGATTCGCCGTCTTCTGATTCACTCTCTTGGCTGTTCTGTTTCAGAGCAGCCATGCGTCGCTCACTCATTTTCCTCTGTGACAGCAAAAATACTCAAGTCTGACATTTTGCATGCATTACAATCAAACAAGAACGACATAGATTTTGTAGGCCTATAGCAACTTTTGAGTTCATGTCAGTTCAAGAAAACAAAATAATTACAGAGTATGAGAATAAAATACTAGGTAAGGTACACTATTAGGCTACTTAAACTCAGCATAAAATGGCATTTTAAACCCATTTTACTTGTATAATGTGACATTTTGAAGCAAAGCAGGATTTTTCACAAAAATGAATGGAAAGTGGGACTTTTCATCAAGAGGATGGGTTAAAAAATAAAAGGCATTGGTAACATTAGCTGAAAAGGAACGTGTTTCAGGGTACTGCATTTTGATGAAAGACTATGAAGAGCAACATTCATGAATTTGTTAGGTATAACATGCATAACATGGTATTCTTAAACAATTTTGAATTGCAGTGAAGATTTTCCTCATGAAATGTCCTACTTCAGACACATATAATACTGTACAGCTTCTGTATACATTGTATAGTTTTTTATATATTCTGGAAAAAAAATATTATTTTTTCTCTTTTGACTACATTCTTTCATTTATTCTATGTTTAATGTTGTTTCATTCTCCTGAATGGCTATTTAGCCTGAGTGGCAATTTAGTGTTCAATATATAGTGTTATAGTATATAGTATATACATATAGTATATAGTGTTCAAACCAAGTATACAGTAAATATGAACAAACCGCATCTTGTTTAAGTGTAAGCAGTGATAGATGCTATCCACAAAAAGTGTAAATAGAAGTAATATGCTATTTGTACTAATGGTGTGCATAGTTAGTGAAAAATTGCCTTTGCCATCAAGGTTGGTCATTTGCACTCAGTGTAAATAGACACTATGCCTACTTTTAAATGTGTATTATCTCTTAAAAGTTAATTGAGTCAGATGGTCTTAATTAATGAATACAAACCTTGGAAATGTTTTCCTTGCTCCACTGTCCAACTCCTTTACTGATGCTGACCACACAGTCCACAGTTCTGTTCAAGGCTTGCTGAACCTCATCTAGCCCTGGAACCATGATGATGTTGGGGATGGCTAAACACACTCCCACCCTAAAGATTGACTGCTGCCCACTTCCCTTCTGCCGACTTGAGGAATCTGCTTCTGCTGAATGGGAAGTGAAATTTAAAGGTTTGGTTCACCCAAAAATGAAAATTCTGACATTAATTACTCACCTTCATGGTGTTCTAAACCTGTACGACTTTCGTTAATCTTCAGAACACAAATTAAGATATTTTTGATTAAATCTGAGAACTCTCAGACCCTGCATAGACAGCAACGCAACTGCAATGTTCCCAGTCATAGAAACATAGCAAGGATATCTGTAAAACCGTCAATGTGACATCAGTGGCTCAACTTCAATTTTGCGAAGCTACAAGTATAATTTTTGTGTGCAAAGAAAACAAAAATAACATACTTTATTCAACAATTCTTCTCCCCGAGTTACCGTCTTCTGCCATTTTGGAGAGTACCATGACGCAAGTGCACGCTTTCCCCAGCAGAACGTAATCAATGTAATCAGCGCTGTTTACGTTCAGGAGAAAACGCGCGCATGCTGAATGTAAACAACGCTGATTACATTGATTACATTCTGGGTAAAGCGCGCACATGCATCATGGTATTCTCCCAAAAAAAAATTTAATACATTTTTTTTTTTTTTTCTTTGCACACAAAAAGTATTCTCGTAGTTTCGCAAATTTAAGTTGAGCCACTGATGTCACATGGTTTTACCGATGTCCTTGCTACGTTTCTGGGAAAGGGAACATTGCAGTTGCGTTGCTGTCTATGGGAGGGTCAGAGAGCTCTCTGATTTCATCAAAATATTCTTAATGTGTGTTCCAAAGATTCATGAAGGTTTTAAGGGTTTGGAATGACATGAGGGTGAGTAATTAATGACAGAATTTTCATTTTGGGGTGAACTATCCCTTTAATAACAATGAGTTATAGTTGTTGTAGTTTCATTATATGAAGCCTCATGAAGCCTTCATGCTTGGAAAAATATATATAAAGGTGCGTTCACATTTACTGTTACTTGGCAAAATCAATAATTCCAATAAGAATCCACAAGATCAAGGGTTTGGTGTGAGGGCAAAAAAATTCCCCCACTGTGATTTGGCACATTTTCAAATCAGTCGTGTGAATTTGTCACGCTAAACAACAGAAGGCTGCCTTGTTTGAAAGTAACTTCTGTGTGAGCAGTGCTGCTTTAACTGGCAATAGTCAATAGGCCTATTTGCACACAAAACTCCACTGAAATTTAGCTAAGGTGAACACAACTTGAGAAAAACTTTGACTTAATAAATTTTTTTAATAAACCAAAAATAAATGTACTAAAGTATTATCAGTAAAACCACTGAAGGAAGAGACTTCACAAACCCAGGAAATGCATCAGTGATGTTGCATGGATGCATTTGCGCAGAGTCTCCAGCGTGTTACGGGTGAGGCGCAGAAATGCATCCACATTCCGATGGTTAAAATGAGACAGTAGCTCCTTTGTCTCCTCCGCCATTACCTTCATCAGATCCTTCTTCTTCTTCTTCTTTCTCATCATTGGAGAAGAGGAGGCGACACTAGGGACCATGGTGCTACGTGACAAGAGACGGCCCTCAGATTTACATTCCTCCTCTCCTTTGGATAAATAAAACAGAAATGATCACAAAATATTACTTTAAGCACTTGGAATATGAGAATCTACAAAGAATTAATAAGGCCTAGTCCTGCACATTCTTTGGTTTTTCAGCATTTTCTGCATATTTAAAAACTTTTCCACAGTGATAGTAAGATTTTGAGATCCATCCTTTCACACTGAGGACCACTAAGGAATCATACAAAAAGATGCATTCACTGATGCTCAAGGATGATTCATTTAGATTTTTTTTTCATTTGGATTTATGCATTTGGCAGATGTTTTCATCCAAATTGCAAATTGCATTTCATTCAAAAATAATTTTAATTAAAATAAGTTAATTTCTGGTGCCAACTGCATGGATGATGAACAGCAGTTATTACCATCACTGCCCATCTGTTCCACTTTGCTCTCTGTCCTGATCTCATCCCGGTTTCTCTCTTCTTCCTCCTTCTGCTCAAATTCCAGTAACATATTAATCAGTTCATTTGGCTGCCTCCTCCACCAATGAGCTTTTAGTATGTAGCATTTGGGCTCCTTTGATGCAAAGCTCCTAAAATGGAAAATAAATTGAGTGAGCATGATGAGACTGATTATTTCTTCATTCCGAAAACTTTACTGGTGTAGTCACAACAAGAAATTAGGTTGTTAAAAAGATGTAGGCCTAATAACAAATGACAGCAGTAACAAGACGCCAAAATTTTTTATTTTGGTACCATTTCTATAATAAAATGTAATGAAAAAATCAGTTTCGGTTACACTTTATTTTGATAGTCCACTTTAGACATAGTTTCTACTAACTATAAGTAACTTTGCAACCACTTAACTAATTCTCATTAATTTGCAACTACATGTCTACTAACTCTCGGAGTAGATTGTTAGGTTAGGTTTAGGGTTAGTAGAATAAGTTGACATATACTTGCAAAGTTTCTCATAGTCAGTATGTTGTATGTTGTGGACCCATCAAAATAAAGTGTTAGAAGATATTAAGCAGACAGTCTACTAATACTCTAATGACTGCTAGCTGACATGTAGTTGCAAAGTTACATACTGTTAGAGTGGACTATCAAATTAAAGTGTTACCCATGTTTCCCTAAAAATCTGGTGTGCATTCTGACTAAATAAAAAGCTCTACCCACCTGACAACGGCCCTCATAATACTAATATCCAGGCAAGCACGGGCTGCCCCTTCTAACCTCTGGTTATCTGATGTTCTTCGTGAGCATCGGACCAAACTCAGGGCAGCAGAGAGAAAATGGCGCAAATCAAAAGATCCGTCAGACCTGAGTATGTATCAGTTTTTGCTTTCATCTTTCTCTGCTGAAGTCCATACTGCCAAACCTTCCTACTTCCACAATAAGATCAACAGAGTTCCAGACACACAATCTCTTCAAAACATTAAATTCTCTCCTCTGTCCCCCTCCACCACCTCCCACCACTTCTATAACAGCTGATGATTTCGCCACATTCTTCACAGACCAAACTAAAACAATCAGTAGTCATTTCTCAGCCCCACACACACAGGACCTCAAACCAACCACACCCACTGCTAAAACGCCCATATTCTCCTTCTGTCCCCTCACTGAGGCAGAAGTATCAAAACTTCTCCTCTCCAGCCATCCTACAACATGCCCTCTGGACCCAATCCCCTCACACCTTCTCCAAGCAATCTCTCCTACTCTCTTACCATCACTCACACACATCATCAACACATCTCTCCTCACAGGCACTTTCCCCCACTGCATTCAAGCAGGCTTGGGTAACCCCACTGCTCAAAACACCTACATTAAACACTTCACTTACAGATAGC
>NW_015505597.1:271151-291340 GCF_001515645.1 Sinocyclocheilus grahami
CTAACCAGTCAGGTTTCAGGAGTGGCCATTCAACTGAGACTGTGCTACTGTCAGTCACTGAAGCCCTGCGGATTGCAAAAGCTGATTCCAAATCATCAGTTCTTGTTTTGCTGGATCTATCTGCTGCTTTTGACCCTCTCATCACTGGGCATCACAGGGATTCCACTTCACTGGTTTGAATCCTATCTCACTGGTAGGTCTTTCAGGGTGGCCTGGGGAGGGGAGGTATCCAAAGCACATCAACTGGTCACTGGGATTCCTCAAGGATCAGCTCTTGAACCCCTCCTCTTCTCCATATACACTACATCACTGGGTTCCATCATACAGGCACATGGCTTCTCCTACCATTGCAATGCTGATGACACACAGCTCTATCTCTCATTTCAACCAGATGATCCAACGGTAGCTGCACGGATCTCAGGCTGCCAGGCGGACATCTCAGCATGGATGAAAGAACATCACCTACACCTCAACCTGGCAAAGAGTGAGCTTCTTGCCTTCCCTGCCACTCCAACTCTACAGCATGATTTCAGCATCCAGCTAGGTTCTTCTACAATTACCCCATCAACTTCGGTCAGAAATCTTGGTGTAATCTTTGATGACCAGCTGACCTTCAAAGACCACATTGCAAAGACTGCTCAATCTTGCAACTTTGCATTGCACAACATCAGAAAGATCAGGGCCTTTATAACGGAGCATGCTGCACAACTTCTAGTCCAGGTCCTTGTAATTTCTAGGCTGGACTACTGCAATGCTCTTCTGGCTGGACTTCCATCAAGCACAATCAAACCTCTAAAAATTATTCAGAATCCAGCGGCACGACTGGTCTTCAACGAGCCCAAAAGAGCCCATGTTACACCTCTCTTTATCTCCTTGCACTGGCTACTGGTTGCGGTTCGTATCAAGTTCAAGACATTGATGCTTGCATATAGAACAACCACAGGCTCAGCACCCACCTACTTCTGCTTAGTACTACGAATCTACATCCCCTCCAGAAGTCTGAGATTCGCTTGTGTGCACGCTGCTGAGTACCCCTTGCCCACCAGCGCTGACGTCGTGCGCAGCGGCTTGGAGGGCAATGCCGGAGCCTTTACAGACGATGCCGCGCCAGGAGACAGATAGCTCGCATATGACTCACAGACAGATATCAGAACGACACACACACAGAGCGCTTGCTAAATGACAAAAAGCTGACGCTGGTCTCACCGCACGTGCTTTTATAGCCTCCGGGTCATTACGTCACCCGCCGTGACGTCTCGCCCATCTATTGGTCTGATTACACACGAAATTCAGAGCCCGTCACGCTGAACGGCGTTCCCCTAGCGTTTCTCGACGCAGCTCGAGTTCCTGAAGAGAAACCTTGTCTTTCTCTTTATTTATTCCTTCCCTTTCTAGCTTGTACTTATTTGAGTAATGCCTAAAACTTGGTATTACAAGCACTTCCTGTGTCTGTTTGCCTATTTAAGAAGAATTGCTTTATGTACAGTATTCCCCAATTGTAAGTCGCTTTGGATAAAAGCGTCTGCAAAATGACTAAATGCAATGTAAATGTAAAAAAAGACTGAAAGTGAATAAGAACAGTTTTTGCTGTCACATCGAAATTTAAATTGAGAGTCAAACTGACACCAGTTTGGTGAACTGGTATCTAATTCACTAATTTGTAGAAATATCTCATTCTTACATTTTTGTACAATCTGCTGATGCTCCAGACAGTTTTAGGGGTAGACGTTTATGCTTCTTTATAAAAAATTGTATGTTTCCAAACAAATCACAAATTCATACAAAATCACCACCTCGTCAAATAGTTTTCTGATGAGATCGGGTTGTAAGAGCCCTATAATTTCACTGATCTGAATTTATATATTTTAGCAAGTGGAACTGGTTCTGCCTCAATGTCCTTTGAAAAATAACAGCATGTTGCTATGAATATAGAATATTAAATATGTTATGTATATGTATGTGTGTACCTTGGTGGTCTGTACAAACTCCTCACAGGTGCATGGCTCATCTTCAGGCACCACACACAGCGTAGCTGTGCTAATTTCCTGGAGAACAGCATCAATTCTAAACTCCACCAGGTCATTCACTCTTTGCAGCAGACGTTCAAGGTCCTCTGTGAACCAGGAGAAAGAACCCTTTCATTTCAAATATCTAATCATACAGGGCACATTTACAAATGTCTCGTGTACACAAAAAGGCTGGAAGTATGTTGACACCCCTTTGTCCACACTAATGCTTGTTTCTGAATGGCAGCAAATCCTAGCAGGCATGTTCCCGGATAACGTGGAAAGCTTTCCAAGAGGAGCGGAAGCTGTTTTAATGACATTGTGAGGACAAGCTTCCTATTAATGGCAGTGGCCTTGATATTAAATGTTCATCAAGTATATAATTGGGTGTCCACATACTGAACTTGTGGCCATTTACTGTAGTGCATGTTCCTTATGTGATTATGGAAATCAGCTGTAAATTGGAGTCTCTCACCAAGTGCAGTAGTGATTCGATTAAGGTATTTCTCTATGTTAAGAGAGGTCCAACTGAGGGAGGTCAGACTGGGCAGAATGGCCTCATCTACTTTAGACAGATGTGGCATGAGCAGTTGTTCAAAGGCCGGCTGGATCTTAGACCTAACCCTGGAGTTCTCTCTCACCATCAACTGAAGCAAGGAACAAACGATGCGACAGCACACAAGCAAAGGAAATGACCTTATTAGTGAAGCTACATGTCACAGTATGTACATTGACCTTATGGGGTTACTTGAATGGTTTGAAAAAAACAAAAATGAGTATGAAAAATAAAATAACTTTTTTAAATAACACAGAGCATTAATATAAACATTATCATGTAAAGATTCAACTGAAACCAAAGACAAAATATTAATGAAAGGAAACTTAAATAACACTGGCACACTGTATGTGTGTTGATCAATGTTTATTTGTGAATAAAAGCCTAAATAAGTTGTAATATAAAGATTGTGTCTCTTCGGAATACTTGGATTAAGCCACTTTATTCATATGAATGACTTTTATGATGCCTTTAACTTTTGAAGTCTGAAAATTTCAAAAGATGGACAAAAATTATGAGAAAAATATATCTTCATTTGTGTTCTGAAAATGAACACAAGTCTGACAGGTTTGGAAAAAAGGGGGGTGACATCTAGTTCAGTCATGAAACTCTACAAGTCTTATAGGTTCTTAATGCAATCTGCAAACAATGACATCCACCAGCATGGCACAAGTTGATTGGCCTGTGCTGATTCTGCTGCCAATCAGCTTGCTACTTAACTTTTAAATAGTTTGTTTCAGAGACCCTCCACCTCCCCCAGCTCCACCTATATATATCTGCCACAAATAAAAAAGGCAAGTAGATATACCTGTAGTTTATTGTAGTTCTTTTTTAAAACATCCTTTTTCTGCTGTAAGATGGCTGCAAATGGTGAAATCTCCAGTCCCATTCCTAGAATGCAGTCTGTTTCTCGAATCTGAGTCAGGATCTGGGGGTCAAAGTTCACATACAGCTCCCCAGTTTCTGGACTCTTGACGAGCAAAGAGGCTTGCAGGCCCACTTTAACTGCTTCAACCTACAGACAAACAGATGAATATGACTGGTTGTTTTGTTAAAAGAAAGATACAATTGCATTTAATTCATTTAGTTATTGTATATCTGTAAAGATGACCAGAATTGCTTTCTATAAAAATCTATAAAATATTTATTTAAAAAATGTCTACAATCTTAAAAGAGAGGAAAGTAAATAAGTGAACAGTTACAGGGTAAGAACATGAATTATTTAAAACACATCACCAAGTGAAAGTGGCACATGAGCAAAGAGTCAAACGCGTCTAAAGCAAGTATTCAACAGTTCCTTATTTTGACTCTACAAGACAACTGACCTCTGCCATCCAGCTCTGATGATAAAGCACCTCAAACTCCAGCAGCACCTTGGCCACCCGGTTGTAATTTCGAATGATGGATTTGGCATCTGGGGTGCTGAATAGCCCAGGCATCTGCTGGAAGAGATCCATGGGCTCCTGGATGCAGCTGTAAAGCTGCCGAGCCCAGAGGATATTCCCTGAGATTGGAGGGAGATCTGGAGCAATGGGGGGATCTGTCTTTTGCTTGGTATAAATTCGAGAGATCATCTCAATGTCCCTTCCATAGTTTTGCAGAATTTTCTGGTACTTCTGGTAAGTCTGGGATGCCAAGCCTGGTGATATGAAAATATTTAATATGATATCAATAGTTTAAATAAATAACTTTAAAAAATCAAAATAAATGTTGTTCTTTTAAACATTTAAGGATAATAAATCAATTAAGTCATAAAAATATAGTTGAAATAAATTAAATCTGTTATTCAAAATTGCAATAACATTTTACAGTATTACTTATTTTTTTCTCAAATAAACAGTACAAATACAGTAACAGAAACATTATAATTCTTTGTAACAATTTAGATTAAGGAACATCACTATTAACTTAGAGTTAACTCCCAATCTGCTGCTTATTGATAGTAAGTGAGGCAGTTGTTGTAGTAGTTAAGTTTATAAATAGGGTAGGGTTAAAGGAATCTAGAATATGGTCATGCAGAATAAGGCATTGATATTTGCTTAATAAGTACTAATAAACAGCCAATATTACTTTATAAAAAAAAAACACTTTAGTGTAGGGACCAATTCTCACTGCTTATTAGCATGCATATTACTAGAATATTGTCTGTTTGCTATATTTATAAAGCACATGTTCTACTACATTTTAAATCCTACCCAGTACTTAAACTAAACAACTACCTTACTAACTATTAATAAGGATAAATTAGGAGTTTATTGAGGCAAACGTTATAGTTAATAGTTAGTTAATAATGAGAGCTGACACAAAGTGAGAAAAAAACTCTATATTATTACCTTTCAAATTTATTGAGCACATATAAAGCCCACTCAGTGTTTTGAATTCTGTCAAAGGTGTTGTCCATGAAAGTTTTCAGTTGGTTCTAGATAGAAATATTTAAAGTATAAGCAATTTTATTGCAATAAATAAAAATGACAAAACTGAAAACATACTTACATGAAGTTCACTGGTTTGTTTACAAAATTCATAGTCCTGATCAAAGTCTGTCCTTCTTTGGTCCAGGGAACTGTACAGTTTTTTTCTTCATGGTCAACACAATGGTCTAGATATAAAGAGGACAATATAATCACTAATACACACACATAAATATTTATTACATGCCGAAATGTGCAATAGTTCACCTAAATTTTCAGCCTCATGTTGTTCAAGATTGTTTGTTAATTGGCATAGGGATCACAAAAAGAAATGTTTAAGAATGTTCAGACTGCGTTTTCGAAATAACAAACACAGAAACTAGTGGCTGCCAAGCTCCTGTATGGACAATAAAAAGTCCATAAAAGTAGTCCATACAGCTTGTTGTGCTATAAGTCTTCTGAAGCCATGTGTTCCTCAAAAGTATTAAAGTATCACAGGCTTGGAATAACACGAGAGAAGGTAAATTATGATAGAATACTAATTTTTGAGTGAGGTATTCCTGTAATGCCTTTTGATAGAACAACCATGAACAGATCTTGTACCAAAATCATTCCTAGTTGGAAAGACAAATATTCAGTCGTTTGCTACACCAGCATTCAGCTGTGTGTACCAGAACACCTTAAATGCCCAGAGGAGCAGTTTGTTGTAAAATATTCATCGACTCCTACAGACTGTCAACTTTCACAATGAACAGGAGTTAGTGATAGATCTTTATCAGCTTTTGTTCAATTATTCAGTACTCCTGGAGCATGGAGTCTCTGGGTCTGAACTTTGTTTCCATGGACACAAAAATGAGAGTGAATAAATAAACTTGTGACTGGAATAAAGAGATGCAATGAATGTTAATGGACTCACAGCACGACAATACTAGGTTTTAGCTACAGGTAACATTTGCCCTTTAATGCAAATCCAGGACCGGCCTGCCAACTTAAATCAGGGCCTTTGTGATTTTAAAATAAACCACAATACTGATGTCAGATCAGCGTAAAAGTTAAATATATGGCTTTAGTTCCCATGCTGGTTAATGCTTTATGATGAGACATGCATTATGTTAAAAACAGGTTTTTCCTTTACAGTTACCTCCCATTTCCCCAGCATATCTGCAGTCTGTCCATGGTAGGCAGCAGAAAGAACAAATACCACTTAGTCCATGTTAACAATGCTTATTCCAACCATAATAAAATTTATATACTGAATCAAACCTCCATTAAAAGCCATCCATCTTTTTTATGCAAATGCAGTTGTATACAGGTATGAGGATACAGGTAAAGTGGAACAATATTAATATTTATCATTATGTGTATATCCCTCCGATACTGGGCATCAGGATTAAAGGGACAGTCCATCCAAACATGAAAATGCTGTCATCATTTATTTGCCTTTGTACTGTTATAAATTGGTAATAACTTTCTTCTGTGAAAAAAATATATTTTGAAGAATGAACAGTTTCAGTTGCCATTGACCTCCCATTGAAAAAAATACACTGGAAGTTAATGGTGTTTGGTCATCAACATTCTTCATAAAATATCTTCTTTTGTGCTCAGCAGACGGAGGAAAAGCATACAGCTTTGGAACGACATGACGGTGAGTAAATGATGACAAAATGTTAATTTTTGGATGGACTATCCCTAAAATATTATGGAATAATATGTAACCATTTGTAGATCTACAGCAATAGCGAATTATCTGAAACCGGCCTACTTTACCAGTATTCACCCTATGAGACTTACACATTTCCATTATGAACAGTACATTACAATGATCTTAATAAATTCTAATTATACCCCCAGTGTATAATATGGTTCTTGTGAATATCTTACAATGACTGCACAGACTGAGGTGTCTGACAACCTTTCATTAAATCTCAGATTACACAGTTGTTTTAGTTCACTAAAAAATGCCTCATCCAAATTAAACATTTATGTGCAGCTAAAGAAAGCAACCTATCCTTACTTCAGGAATTACACTATTATCTTCTGGGTATGTTCTTTTGTCTTCTGTGCAAATCTAAAAATAGACCACTACGTCATGGCCATGATACCTGAAATCTGGTTGCCATGGTTTCCAGTCCCTCAATTTTGGTGTCCTGCACAGCATTGTAGGTGGTAATGGTGCTAAACATGTTTAGAATTTTGTTCAGTCGTCGCTGAAATGTGTCAAACTTGCCAAAGATGTACATCTCGCTAAAGTCAAACTGGCACTCCGAGGGATTCTCCTCCAGTTTCTGCTTGTTTTTTTTTTGGAAATACTTCTGGTATTCCTAAAATACTGAACAGAAAGATTTGTGTTTACAAGTTATTCATCTGGCTCAATATATTAAAATATTTTAAATGTAATATTCATCTACTGTTCCACCACTTATTATTTATAACTTATTTGTTGTTTTCTTGAATTTATTTTCCCCTAAAAGGTATGAATTTTAAGTATTGTGTTCAAATGCAGTGTTTAGGAGATGAACTAAAAAAATTAAATAAAAAAAAATACACACACATACAAACAAACAATCAATCAAACAAGCAAATAAATACAGAAATCGATTGAACAACTTTAATGTGAAGCTTGCATTTTAAATAATTAAATTAGTAGAAAAAGGTTTATCATTTGAGCTCTGGAATTGTTTAAATTATCCATTTTGAGGTATAACATCTGTCATGTCCATTTCTGACAATCTTGCAGATAAAGTTACAGAGTTGATTGGCTTTACAAGGTCATGACATTGAAGTTGAACTAAATAAAGTCACACTAGTCTTCATGCTAGCACATATAATATGTATGTCGTCTGGTTATGTGTTCTTCTTGTGTTTATCTTTGCCTACAAGGGATGAATATCAGAGCCTTAAAGCTTAGCAAAATCTGTGTCTTGGCAAAATGGGATAGACAGATGTAGAAGAATGAAGCTGTGGATGAAGGTTAAGCGTTGTGTTCAAAGACAGTGTTCAGCAGACATGCTCATAGAGCTTTTTTCCCCCTATTTGTCACGAACAGTACATCTTTTTACTTCTCGCATTAAAGGCCAAGGAAAATGTGACACATTTTGCCTTTTAAAAAATGCTGTGGTATCTAGACCTTGATCAGTATATATAAGCACATCCTCCAGCTAAATGTCACATTGTACCTGATTCAAGCGAATGGCAGCTTTAAGCTTCTCAGATACCACTTCCTGCGGCTGATCCCATATGGTTGAGGAGCCGCTATTTGTGATATAGGCCTTACAGGCGGTGAAAATTTGATTTGTAACCTAAGGAGAAAGATAATATTTCCAGTTTAAAGTATTAAGTTTGTGAAATGAAATTTAGTTATCTTGGGTGTCACCTCACTTTTACCTTGACAAAAAGGGAAGTGATCCTCTCTGAGGTGTTGTAGTAACGAGAGATGCTATGGATCATACGTATTGCGTTTATGAGCCCAGGAATAGCTTCTACCATGGACACCTACATAAAGATGCACAAAGAACACAGTAATATCACAGGGTGTAAT
Source organism: Sinocyclocheilus grahami (assembly GCF_001515645.1). NCBI lineage: Eukaryota > Metazoa > Chordata > Actinopteri > Cypriniformes > Cyprinidae > Sinocyclocheilus > Sinocyclocheilus grahami. Next base: position 279,663 of record NW_015505597.1, read on the forward strand.
AAACTCTTTATAAACTAGCTATAACACACTGCTATAGGCTAAGTAGGTCATTATATACGTCCTTGAATAGCCCATTTTTTCTGTGATATTGTAGCAGTCCTTCCTTGCACCAATTTTGGTAGCTACTAACCACTGAATACTGGGAACTACCTACACGACTTGTCATTTTGGAGATGCTCTGAGCCAGTCGTCTATCCATTACTATTTAGCCCTTGTCAAAATCACTCAGATATTTTTGCTTGCCCAGTTTACCTGACATAAAATTCAGGAACTGACTGTTCACTTGCTGCCTAGATTACCCCACCCCACCACTGTAATGATATAATCCATGTTATTCCCTTTACCTGTCCGTGGATTTATTGTTGTGGTTGATCAGTGTACTGATTAGTGTGGTTGATCAGAATATATATATATATATATATATATATATATATATATATATATATATATATATATATATATATATATATATATATATAGCTCATCCTGCAGCACGCTATCAGAGTTCCTCTGAAATCCTCCACCTCCCCCAGCTCCACCTGTCTAGACCTGCTAAGGCATTTATAGCCACGCTCCCATGTTTCCAATCCAGTCGCGTTTCCACTGTCACTTCCAGGGATTGATTGTGCCTCGTCGGGGTTTCCTCTGGGCCAACGGCCAAGGTTTTTTGGCCCGTCGAAAACCTTGGGCCAAAGCGGGCCAGCTCGGGCTTGAGGAGTGGTTATGAACAAAGGCAGAGTTTCTCTGCGTCTGCATCAGCATCAGCGCCGCAGATTATTTCATATAGTTAACAGCTATAACACCAGTATTAAAGACTTTTAATATAATTTTAGCTAAAAACTCACTTTCCGACAGCAGCGAGTGTTTGGAATAACTTCTGTTTGAGATCCGATGTGGATTATCATGATCACCATGCAAGGCAGAAATATTTATAAGTAATGCAAAGTACTATGCACGCTAGCCATTACCATTGTAAATATGGTAAATACGACCACAACCGCTTGAAGAAATCAGACAAATCATATAGGCTATCAGTCAGTAAGTCTCGACTCTTTATACCTGACTGTCTGTTGTTCATATTTAGCTCCACGTATGTCATAAAATATATCATAATCATAGTTTTTATTCGGGAGCTCCCTCTGCTACTCATGTCGTATTTTTGATGGAAAATTATAGAAATGCTCATTCTTTCTAACTGTGATGTATAAGTTACTGTGACTACAAATAAACAGAAACAGACGTGACTGAATAAGTATGTGTCCTCTTTCTTTTGTGAAATAAAGGTAAATACCACTTTATTTCTGTGTGACCAATTTTTCAATCCTGACAAATTAATTCATTATGATCAATATATCACTTATTATTGTAAAACTGGTAAAACGTCGATGCTTTTGGATTTAAATCTATGTAAACAACAAAACATACAAACAAACGTCCGCTTTTATCATATTCATTTTGTGATCGTGCTAGTTCCTGTGATTTATTTCTGATTAGTTTTCTGATAACTTCTCTTTGTTGGTGAAATTATGGGGTTGTGTGACGTTGTTTCAAAGAGGCGTGTAAGGGGCAGAATTTATTGAAGTGCAGCGGAGCTTCTGGCCTGACAGTGGAAACGCAGCATGATTTTGGGCTCGGTGCTACAGGTCTGAGGCTATTAGCCCTGCCCGGCCTGTTGATAGCTCTGGCTCACCCTGGACCGACTGTGGAAAAGTGGCTTATGTTTGCTTATTCATGCAGCAGCAAGCATATCTTACAAGCTCACAGGAATGTGTGTGTGTGTACAGTATCTATTGGCTGTTGCAATTCCATAATTGCTTGGCAACGGCAATGTGCACAGCAGATAAGGCACACATATCTCATGGTATAATATACAATATTTGAAAGAATGTGCTTTTTTTTTTTTTGGAACCCCAAAATATTTCTTTTAAAATGGTCAACCCCCTCCCTGGCACAATCCAAGATCTCATAAATCCATAAAAAGGATCTTGACTGCTGAAAGCTTGAAAGAAATGAGAAAACTAGCTTTAAATGTCCAATATTTCATCTGCCTGACCAAATCTACCATCCAATTAATTTTTGAGAGACTGTGGATCAATATAGCACTAGAATGGAATGTGTGAGTGTGTGCATCCTTGAGTGTGTTTATGTTATTGTAGAAGTGTGCCTCTTTCTTTGTCCTTTTGTATTTGTGAGACCTTTTCCTGCAGGCTCTCCTGTGCCCCGGCTAACACAGAGACAAAGCTGTCCAGAGAGCTAATAAAGTCTTGCTTGACAGCCTGAGCCTGCGGGCTTGCTAGCTCTCCCCAGCCGTGGTTCATCTTCCTCAGAGTGGGGATGAAGATCTCTGACAGCAGCTGCTCCACGCTCTTCAGCAGACCAACCCCCGTGGTGTCCAACATGTTAAAGTTCACATCCTATGAGAGAGCAAACAGAGGGGACAGGATGAAAACATACACAAGACACTTCTGTTGTTGTTTTCAAGACATATAAGGCTCTAAACGAAGCACAATATTACAAACAGCAAATGGAGAGTAAAAGAAAAAAAAAACTATGTACTAACATATGGTGGCCCAGATTTACTAACAGCTTGCACCAGCGCAAACAGTCTTTTTGCATTAAGACAGTACTGTCAGGATTTACTAAGTGGAGAACTAGTTATTTTTGCGCCTGACCTTATTGAACATGCATTTGTAGGAGTTTCCCTTTCAGACACAAAATTTATGGGAGAGTATTAAAATGAATCAGGCAACACGATTTACTAACATTTGCGCTTGTCAAATTACTGGTATTTGCGCCATTATTTAACTCCCCAAAAAAGCATATCTTAAAGCAGACGGTAATTTGCGCTGCTCTTGGTAGATTGCTAGGTCATCATGGAAATAATGTGTTATTTATGTCACGTATCCGGTCCATGAACTTCCGTCTGATAGCCATCAGAGGTCACCCTTCCCATTTCATGAACTCTCGCACTACACACTGTTGCATATCACCCCGGACTACATATCCCATCATCCACTGCACTGATGACACACACACAGTTGATTGCACAGCACTGATTGCACACAGCTGTTATCACTTACACATCCCCTATTTAACTCTCACTCTGATCCTATTCCACGGCCGAGTGTTGTTTAGCGATTATCACTCCCCTAGCGATAGCGACATTACAGAGCCCGTTTAGTTTGTCTTATCCTTACCTTAGTCTTGTCTTGTCTGTGTTCTCGTTCCTTGATCTTCGCCTGTGTCTCTCGGATTCCTCCTCTCATCTTGCTCTATTTTTGATTCTGTTTGCCCCTGCCTGGACCTTGCCTTGTACCTGGACTTATCCCTCTAGTCTTGCCCCTTTGATTCTGTTTGCCGATTGTTCACCTCCGCTAGCATTAGGTTTCTTCTTGTGTCTTGCCCGCCATATACCTGTCTGCCATTATCTGACCCATGCCTGTTTTATGAGTACGTCTCTGTCTTCTCCTAATAAATAGCTTGCAAGCGGATCCGCACGTCTCACGTCTCGTCAGCCCCGTAACAATTTAATGGTCTTTAATGTGTGCATTGTTAGTCAATGACAACTTACTGACAACTGATATTTGTATGTTTTTTTTTTTTTTTCGCAGTCTGCTGTACTGTTATAAAAAGAAAATCGATTTACATTACAAGCTCACTTTTTGGCCACATAAATATCAGCAATTGCATCAAACGGCATTATTTTAGCTTGGTCTGCTGAAAAGAGTTTGATTTAAAAGAGTTTATTCTTTAAAAAAGAGTAACGGGAAACCAGCAACATCTACCATATGGAATGTATCAAATAAAAGATATGACCAGGGCAAGAAATATTTACAGAAAAAAATAACAGCACGATCTTGTTATTGACATGGTTAACAGATGGTGAGATTTTCCCTGGAAAAATCTTAGGGGCAGCTTTTCACACATGTCTCTTCATTGCATTTACCCTGTGGATATTCTCTGATGTGATAGGCTTGGAGGTGTTTGCCCGGGTAAAATATGCACAAATGCTATTGAGGGCCACATCTGTGCCTTCCGTCACCAAGACCTTGGCTTTCTTATTGCGAATCACTGAGGAGGATACGGCTACCAAAGACACAAAGACAAATTGATCTCATCACATTTATTGTTTGGGTGCAGTGTAACAGTAATGAGAATCATCATTGGGAATATTGACAATTAAAATTATTTACAAAAAATAGTGAAACATTCAGAGAATTGCAGTATTTATCTTTTTTTCTTTTTTTTTTTTTGATGATTACTATTTTCACAATATGATTCACAGGCTTTACTTACCTGTGTCCACAGGCTCTGTGTCCTGGTAGTATAAAATGAGGTGAGGAAGGCCATTAGCAGCAAATAACTGCTCTATCCGCTCAATCTGAAACATCAGTCATAATATTGTTAAATAGCAATATTAACAATTCTCCAATGTTTCTCCAAAACCCAATTAAGACTGTTAGAAGTGTGTATATGGAATATTGTTAACCTGTGTGCCCTCCAGTATCGCATCTTCCACTTCAGCTTTCTCCAGGCCCACACAAGAGGACACAATGCTGAGAACATAGTCATGTCTGCTGTCCAGCTGTGCTCTCTTGGCCTCACGCTCTTCCTTCAGCTTTTGCTGTGTGATAAGATGTACCCACTTTAGCATCAACATTTGATTATTTTGCTTTGACATGCTTTTATACATGGCTTGTTAATATCAAACAGGTTTAGCAGGACACTATACTGCAGGATTATTTTTTACTTTAACTTTCAACTGAATTGTTGAAAAATTAAACACCTTCAAACTAAGTGTATTAATGTTTAATACAACAGGTATCACATGTTCTATAATAAATGTCGGGAGGGGGTGGGTGTTTTTATTTCAGAGAAACATTTGATAACCCTGCACTATAGAAATTAACTAGCAATAAAAAAATAAATAATAATAATAATAAAATAAATTCTGTAATACCACCTCAGATCATAACAAAAAATGAATGAGAGCTACAGTCAATCACTGTCAGAGACGTGTTCCTCTATCACTTTATATTTCCATGATAACCAAACAGAATTTCTTTAAAAATGTTTGGCAGTATAGTATTGACAGCTGTGTTGCTGACAGTGATCCTTTGTTCTCAAAAATACAAATAATGGATGAAAAATAATTTTGAAAATAACTTTCAATCATCTTTTAGAACCTTTAGAAAAATCTTCAGGAAAAAATAATACGTTTTTTTGTAAAACTATTTTAATATATCCTTTAAAATCTTTTATTATTGTTATTATTATTATTATTATTTATTAATGAGACAAGGATGAACTGAAAGACCCCACCTAATAATTACATCAATAAAATAAGTTACCTCAGTATCCTCATGTACATAAAGTATTAATGTTTCTTGACTCTTTCACAGCTTAGAAGTCTTTGACGTATCAACTTTTGTTTTTTAATCTGAGCACAGTCTTAGCATTGCTAAACAGTTTGGTCCATTATTGGAGAAACAGATAAAAAAAACACCTCAGGAAAAGGCAAGCAAATAAATCAGCATCAGAACACAGTCATACATACTTTAAAAGCAGTGATCTGACTGTTCGAGATTATCGATGACTGCACTTCAGGCTTACATTTTCCAGGCTTCTTTTCATGCATGTTATCCATGAGATCTTATGTGTAAAAACTGCCAGACTAGCACGCTTTATCTTCATCCAAGCAGACAATGCGTATCAATCACAACCCACGTAACCAAATAAGTGTACATCCACGTGCAGAAAAAATCAAGTAAACGTTTTGATTAGATTATCCCCAAGTGAGAAATCATCGTCGAGACTGGACTACTCTAATCATCTATCCAACTGACCATCACAGTATCATGTTGTATCCCTACTTTTCTCATGACAGTAAAAGCTGAAATGTTTTAGGGTCCTTGTACAAAATAAAAGAAAGACGACTGAACAAAAACTTAAAGGGGCAGAGCAGACTGGGCCCCTCGTCAAAGCAGTGAGAGACAGTAAAAGTTGCTTGGCTGGGGTGCTAGGTATCACTGTAAAAAACAAAAAATGAGCCAATAAACTAAGAACCATTTTGTGGGCCGGATACAGACGCACACAAAAAAACATGTTTGTTCTTTCTGAGGATTTGAAGCAATCTTCATTCCAGGGCACTTCATTCCAAATACATTTCAATAATCAGAAACCTATGAGCAAGATACTGTAATTAATTTCACTTGCTTAAAGCAACTAACCTTATATCTTACCACAGCCAGACAGACAGACAGACAGACAGACAGCCAGACAGACAGACAGACACACACACACACACACAGAGAGAGAGAGAGAGAGAGAGAGAATGGGAAGTTAGAAACAAAGACAGCAAGAGAGTGTCTATCTGGAGAAAAGGGGGGTGAAGATAGATAGATAGATAGATAGATAGATAGATAGATAGATAGATAGATAGATAGATAGATAGATCATGAGTGCTGTTTTTTGTGAATATATTGCAAATTTGCAGATTTTATACAATATGTCTTTCATACATTGTCTGTTTTTCGTCTGTTTCAACAATGAAAATTATCCCAAACAAAGCCACAGCAGAGCCATTACACTTCTTAGAGAAACACAGCCATATTATTGAAAGAATTTCAATATTTCGGTTATTGAAAGTCAGTCATAAAGACAGCGCTTGCTCCATTCCTGAATGAAGTAGCCATTTGAACAAATTGGTTTGATTAATGACTTAATGAGTTACTGAGTTACTCATTAAGACACTGACATTGATTTACATAATTGATTCACTTAACCATTTTTTTTTATTTCCAGAATCAACGATTTATATTAAATTGCTTCATTTTAATCCCCACTTCCAAAAATAATAAATCATTTTTAAAAATGGCCGTGTCAGTGTCTATTTCGGGCACATAACATCTAGATAAGAGACAACAGGTAATCATGTCAATGTGGACACTAGTGCTGGATTATCAATATCAATTTATTGTTGATGAACCAAAATATTTAAGTCTATGCTGTTTCCAGCTGATGCTTCAACAAAGCACCACTGAACATTATTTGTAGTGGGCCTGCATATAATAATCACAGTAAGCTTTGTGCTTTCTTACTTTTTTATATGAAACAAAGTCTCAGCTTTCAAATTCTGTCAATTTTATAAGGAAATTCAAACCATGAACATCGTTTTGACACTCCTTAGCTATTAATAAGCAGCAAATTAGGAGTTTGTTGAGGCAAAAGTGATAGTTAATAGTTAGTTAATAATGGGAATTGAACCTTATAATAAAGTGTGACCATTAACGGATTATTAAATACATTTTATTTTTAGTGTTGCATGGTTTTCGGCTAAATTATAACTTTAATTTCAGTCTCTGTGTTTCGGTAAAACATTCATTTCAGTGCACCACTATTACTTATTATTACTATTATTGCTTCTGGGGGGGGAAAAATCAATAAATAAAGAAAAATAGAAAGAAAAAAAGATGAACTGTTTTTGCAACTATCGGCGCGTTTACACTTGGCAACATCAGCTGACTTCTCGATCTGGATAACCGATCAGATCTGTATTTCCCGCGCAATATTTAAATAAGTCTGCGGTGCAAAGTCGACCTGAAGTGGTGGGTTTTCTTTTGAAAACTATTTTCAGTCGCGGGACATTTTACAAATCAAAATGAATGTACGAGTCTCACTAGCGCTCTGTTCTTCCGACAGATCGGGAGAGAGGGGGTGGCGTTTTGCGTGATGTCGACCTGCGAATGCAGATATGGTGGCTGGATTACGTTTACATTACATTGAGATCCGATCACAATACGTCTTCGACTACCTGGGGACCAGGACAAGCTCATCGGATAACATTCTGATCAGAAGCGCGTTTACACTTGTCTTTTCAATGTGTATGTGGACAACATCCGGATACAGGCCGCATGTTAATGCCAAGTGTAAACGCAGCCTAAGTGAGGTTTTAGGATTAAACATTTTAGTGACACAATAACCTGCTGGAGTTTGATAAGAGCATGACATCCCATTAAAAAAAAAACATAATTTTATTAATAATATTAAAAGTAATATTATAATAGTAAATAGTATATTTAAAAATAATAATAAATAAATAAAAATACAATGTAACATACCATTCCCATCAGAAGCGCATTTACACTTGTCTTTTCAATGTGCATGTGGATCCGGATACAGGCCGCATGTTAATGCCAAGTGTAAACGCAGCCTATGACTAATTTTATAGGGTACATCGTGTACAGTAGGGATCTTTAATCCTGCAGACTTAAGTTTCAACCCTGTTCCAACACACCTGCCTGTAATTAACACTGAACACCTTGTTAATTCGCTGGTTTAGGTGTATCTGATTTGGAGCTGAACTCTGCAAAAAGGTAGCTCTCCAGGAGAAGGGCTGGAGACCCCTTTTAATCATACAGTCTGATTGAATAAACTCTTCCTCATGATCTGGTTTAAAAAAAAGTTAAGTAATTTCAATATCGAATCACAATATTTATAGAATATTGTACGCAATGCATATCGATTCAGTAACAAGTATTTTGACAGTACTGATTCGGGAGATAAGCATACTAAAAATGCCCATATTAATCAGTTTAAGTGGGCAAATATTACTAATTAATGAAAAAATTCATTTCAGTCACTGCTTTGAACTAACCACCACACAGAATACGAAGAATATGAAAAGCTTCGGGAGTCAGCTGTCAACAACTGGTACCAGCACATAAACATACTTAGCAAAATATTGTCTTATCATTATCAACAAAATCCCAGAAAATATCACACACTCCTAAATAGCAGTTGAACAAATGTTGAATATTTGGTTATATCCTTGGATGTATATCAATAATTCAGATCAAAGTAAAGTCTAAAGCACCTCTTATGCCTTCAAAGTTGTTCATTTACAACATTGTTGAAGAGACTGCAGGTGCAATCGGAGCCCAGGAGACAGATAAATATCTACTAGAAAAGAGATATTGTCCCTATCATCTACCACAACTCTTCAGCTGTAGAGGTGGCAGGTAAGAGCTCAGCTTAGCACTGACTTTTTCATGCATTTTATCCCGGCAGTGGTGAGCTTGCTTTCAACACTAATTCCAAGCCCCCGACACTACCTTTTAGATGTCTCACTTATTGGACACAATCAGCATTTCAGGTCTAGGAGCCATACATATGAAGTCCATAGACTAAGCATTGACAGCTGTTGCTTATTATGTGAAATGTCAGCATGATATGGCCATAATTACATGCAGATTAATTGACAGATGCCGTATGCAACAAATATCATGCCTACGTCAGCATTCTCATATGTGAAAACACATCACTTTTTGTCATATCAGTTTTTGCAGTCTTTGCAACTGGAGGTCTTGGAGTGTTATTTGTGTAAGTATAATGGCAGCATGATGACCAGTGATAGAAGGCTCATATAAGTTTAGAGAGAAAAAAATGTGTAAAAAATGTACAAAGATATTCTCATATTAAATAAAATAAAATAAATGTAAAAGTTATAATTTACATATATGTAACACTACATATGTACATGTAACATTATTTTTACTTTTTAAAGACTGGTCATAAATCATGAGATTAAACACAATTATTTTATTCTACTGACAGATATTCACTTTTACCATTCACTTTTTTCTTCGGCAAAAAAAAACAAACGTATAGTATTCACACATATTCATATTCATAATATTTTATTTATTATTCATAACTTTTATGTGTTCATAAATTGGAAAGAGAAAACTGTTACACAATAATACATTCTAAGTAGCACTAACTATGGATGCTGCTCTGCCCTGTTGTGATATCTGACAGACACTGTAAACCTGAGTAGCAAAGGTTCATCTTACCTTGTTTTGAAAGTCAGGTGTACTGGGCAGCATTTTTACCACAAGTGCAGCCAAGTGCTCAAAACATTTCCAATTTAATTAAATACTGCATGAGATCATAGAACTGTGTGGGATGCGAAACACCCGGAATTTTGCTCTAAAATTGTTTTCCCCTTCATTGGCTCTCTATCCAGTTCTCTGGTGTTGTCTAACCACCTGTGCTCTGGGTGGTTAACAGAAGAGGTATTGGATCTTCTCAGATATCAACTATGAGGCTAAATGGACCATTGTCATTAAGTCTACAGTTACAGACAAGAACGCCGGCCCTCTGAAGGATGAGAGGAAACATTTACACTTCCTCACAATCTAACACTTTATTCATTAGTCAGACAATGACAATACAAGTCAGCTATTCATTCGTATTGTGAAGGAGCATCTACATAATGGGATGCCCCAGTAACACATGACCATTCACAGCTTGTTGAACTAACCCACAGGTTCATGAATGTGAATGAACTGTATTATAATCAGATAGAAACTGGGTTAGAATCTTATTATTTAAAAGCTACAAGAAATAGTTAGGATTTATGTAAATGACAACTGTAATTATGTGGAGCTGCTTTGAAACTATCTGCAAATTAATAAATGAATAGGTGATGCCATTGCATTGCCATATGCTAAGTTTTCATGCCGTTACTATGGTGTTTTGGGTGGTTGATTATTATGCATTGTTAGGAAGTGCTGTCGGTTGTTAGGTGGCTGTTTACAGGCCCAGATCAAAAATAGTCAACACCCCTGTAGGACACCCCAGATCCATAGTCATGAAAGTGTACTCTCTTTGGTGTAAAGTATTGGAGTAAATGTAATTAGTTACTGTAATTGAGTATCTTTTCGGATTACTTTGTAGTTAGTATCAAATGTATTAGTAACTTTTACTCTTTACTTCACTACACTTTTGAATGAGTATCTGTACTCTTTACTCCACTACATTTGTAATAAGTGTCACAGTTGCACATTACATTTTACATTTAGCTTTTTCTGCAGCAGTTTATTTCTGCTACAAAAGACGTGATACTGCCTATTACTGGTCACTGAAAGTACTGCATCTTTTTGCCCTTACTCATCCAAACTTTTCAACAAGGCTACTTTATGTGAATGCGAGTTCCTTAGCAAGTATTTGTGAATCACAGGTGTTTTATATATGAGATGAGGACATGACTGCAGCCGGCAATAAGGCCGAAACCAGCACATCCACTGCAAGAAGGCTTCGGCTTTTTTAAATTGTACTTAATATTATTTAATTTATCCATTATACTAAAGAGACCTTTTTGAAAGATATTGTTTTGTTTTGTTTTGTAATTTTGAGGGGTTCGGTTTTATTCTGGTTTTAGAAAATAAACGTGATTGCTCTCCTCACAAATCAACTCTTTCTTGTTTTTGTTTCATGCTCTCTGTGCCTTGCCCTGGATTTTTATGTCACTTCCTGTCTCCCGTGGTGTTTGTAGTCAGTTTGTAGTCCGTTTGTTCATTGGTTCCCCTTGATTAGTCGCCCCAGGTGTGTCTTATCTTGTTCAGCTTGTTAGCCCCCTGTGTGTATATATAGCCCTAGTTTTTCTTTAGTTCCTTGTGAGTTGTTGAATGTAATGGTTGTCTGTTTGCCAGTCATTCTGTTCATTGTTCCCTTTGGTTTTTGCCTTATTGATTGTTCTAGTTTTTCCATGAAATACCAGCACATAGATCCTTGCCTCTGCCTGTTTTCCGCAGCTTCTCCACAACAAGTACTGTTAAAATCATATACTTTTACTCAAGTTGTTTTGGAATTGGTGACTTGTAATGTGTAGTGGA
>NW_015505597.1:293777-301179 GCF_001515645.1 Sinocyclocheilus grahami
ATATATGAGTATATGAGATGAGGACATGACTGCAGCCGGCAATAAGGCCGAAACCAGCACATCCACTGCAAGAAGGCTTTTAAATTGTATAATTTTGAGGGGTTCGGTTTTATTCTGGTTTTAGAAAATAAACGTGATTGCTCTCCTCACAAATCAACTCTTTCTTGTTTTTGTTTCATGCTCTCTGTGCCTTGCCCTGGATTTTTATGTCACTTCCTGTCTCCCGTGGTGTTTGTAGTCAGTTTGTAGTCCGTTTGTTCATTGGTTCCCCTTGATTAGTCGCCCCAGGTGTGTCTTATCTTGTTCAGCTTGTTAGCCCCCTGTGTGTATATATAGCCCTAGTTTTTCTTTAGTTCCTTGTGAGTTGTTGAATGTAATGGTTGTCTGTTTGCCAGTCATTCTGTTCATTGTTCCCTTTGGTTTTTGCCTTATTGATTGTTCTAGTTTTTCCATGAAATACCAGCACATAGATCCTTGCCTCTGCCTGTTTTCCGCAGCTTCTCCACAACAAGTACTGTTAAAATCATATACTTTTACTCAAGTTGTTTTGGAATTGGTGACTTGTAATGTGTAGTGGAGTAATTTTCACTATAAGGTATCTGTACTTTTACTCAAGTATGGTTTTTAGGTATTCTTTACACCTCTGCACTTAAGAGGCCTTTTTAATTAATATTATGTTATTTGCAGTTATATTATTATTACTATTATTAGTAGTAATTATATTATTATATTATTATTCCTCTCTCCCACCTTCAATACCACGACTGAGGTGCCCTTGAGCAAGGCACCAAACCCAAACCAACTGCTCCCCGGGCGCTGCAGCAAAAAATGGCTGCCCACTGCTCCGGGTGTGTGTTCACGGTGTGTGTGTGTCCATTGCTGTGTGTGTGCACTTTGGATGGGATAAATGCAGAGCACTAATTCCGAGTATGGGTCACCATACTTGGCCAAATGTCACGTCACTTTCACTTTAACTTATTATTATTATTATAAATGCAGAGCACTAATTCCGAGTATGTGTCACCATACTTGGCCAAATGTCACGTCACTTTCACTTTAACTTATTATTATTATTAATGTAGTTTTCAGATTTTAAGAAAAATACAAGTGAATCAATCATCTATTACCAGCATTGTAAACCTGCGTAAGCTGGCTATCAGTGTGGACGTTCTTGCATAACCATTCTGACTTGACAAAATCAGATCTGGCTAATAAATCCAGATGCCCCCTGCACATTAACAAAGCCAATAATATTCTGGTTGCTAGATATAGCTTGGTTCTCTATGTCGGTCTATGTTCTTTGCCCTTAAATTTGATTGACAGAAAAGAAATGGTACACATCTCTTCAACAAGCTACATTTTCTGAAGCATCATTCATATTTATAACACAAATGATGTGGGGTAACTACTGTGCCTAAATGCAATGCTTTATATTTTGTACAAATCCTTAAGCGTATGTATGTGTAATAGCAATAAAGATTCATGACATACCAGACATAACTATTGTAATAAATTTCAGATCTATGTTCTTCTTTACAGTCATTAAAAGTTTATTATACATCGAATGTGCAGTAATACAAGACATCACTTTAGATACAGAGAAAAAGCCCTTGAATCTCTCTCAATGGGCATTCAAAAGATTTCTGAGAACAGTAAGTCCGTTATTATTCATTGCTCTCTGAATCCAGTGCCTGCCTTTCCACATACAATGACCAATTAAAAGCCATCAAACTCATACGGTACTATCTCTTCATGATCACAGAGGACTGTGTGCCCACATGGATACCAGGAAAATGATTCTGAAGGTTTGCATTTAAAAGCAGTTAGGTCATCAACATTTCACTGTGGCTATAACTGATTTTTTAACAGGATCTTCCTATTACAACGGGCTTGTATAACAAGACCCTCCTGCTGAATTATGCAGAGGATCTGCAAACTGGCTTTTCAAGTGGAGAACATACATATGAACCCCATCACACACACTTTTACTTGCACACACAGGCAGAGTTCAGTCCACTTGTTATCCACAAGTACTGAGTCAGGCTCTAGGTCTCATTAACGGGCACTCTTAGACCTTCTCTAAAAGAAAAATCGTTTGTGCAAAATACAATAATGCTTTCCATCAGCACAAACAAGAACCAAGGTAAAGAACATTTACATCGAATCGATCTTTTCTAAGATACCTCTAATTGCACAACTGTAAGCAATCAAAGGTGATTTGTCATTTAATAAGGAGAACTTGCTTGCTGCATACAAAACGTCCATGCAATCCCAAAATGCATTGGGGCTGATGCTTAGGCATTCATTAACTGGGATATATGGGTCTGCAGATCTAAATCCTGAATATGTGAAAATTGCTGACTGAGCTGTTCTTGGTTTTCTTCATTTTCTACACCATTACAGAAGAAATTAATTGCAGGCCACCATGGAAGGATATATACTTGTCTCTTCATTTAGACAGCAATAAAATCTCAGCAATGTCACAATTAGAGAATTCAATCTGAACGCTACAAATTATGGTCAAAAGTATATGGACATCCTAATTAACATGGTTTGGCTCTCAAAGCCTAAGCCTGAAGGTCCACCCCTAAACGTAGTCATCAGTGGGGTGTAAGCAGATAATATGAAAATGCGCAAATGAGATACAAAGTCCCAACAAATTGGCCAAAACATAAAACAGTTACAAGTTGCCATGATAATGTGACAGCTCTTAGTAATCATCATACAATGACATTCCTGATAATTCAACTTCTAGCTTTGTTGCAGTGTGTATCAATATATTTGTTATATAAAGTATGAATATGAATTCTTCCAAAACCAGATTATATGAGCTATATGCTGTCCACATTCATTTTACCCCCCGCTCCCCATGATATACAGATTAATTTCTGTGTGAAGGACGGTATTGCATATTGTACAAAGTAGCCTATTATTTTGTGAATATCATATTGCATGTACATTACACTCAGTATTTGCACATTCACACCCTGTATTATGTGTGTCTTAAGCAGTAACGTTACCTACTTACCTATTTTCCACCAGACCAGTATCAGGGGCTGATGCTTAGGCATTCATTAACTGGGATATATGGGTCTGCAGATCTAAATCCTGAATATGTGAAAATTGCTGACTGAGCTGTTCTTGGTTTTCTTCATTTTCTACACCATTACAGAAGAAATTAATTGCAGGCCACCATGGAAGGATATATACTTGTCTCTTCATTTAGACAGCAATAAAATCTCAGCAATGTCACAATTAGAGAATTCAATCTGAACGCTACAAATTATGGTCAAAAGTATATGGACATCCTAATTAACATGGTTTGGCTCTCAAAGCCTAAGCCTGAAGGTCCACCCCTAAACGTAGTCATCAGTGGGGTGTAAGCAGATAATATGAAAATGCGCAAATGAGATACAAAGTCCCAACAAATTGGCCAAAACATAAAACAGTTACAAGTTGCCATGATAATGTGACAGCTCTTAGTAATCATCATACAATGACATTCCTGATAATTCAACTTCTAGCTTTGTTGCAGTGTGTATCAATATATTTGTTATATAAAGTATGAATATGAATTCTTCCAAAACCAGATTATATGAGCTATATGCTGTCCACATTCATTTTACCCCCCGCTCCCCATGATATACAGATTAATTTCTGCCGAATGACAGTGTGAAGGACGGTATTGCATATTGTACAAAGTAGCCTATTATTTTGTGAATATCATATTGCATGTACATTACACTCAGTATTTGCACATTCACACCCTGTATTATGTGTGTCTTAAGCAGTAACGTTACCTACTTACCTATTTTCCACCAGACCAGTATCAACAGCATGTAAAGATTCTATTCTAGTCGATTCGAAATTTTGCTACAGAGTTTTACCGCCATCTGGTGTTCTGTAAAACATTTGGAAAAATAAATACATAAATAAATAAACAAAATAAATTATATAATTGGAATCTGAAAGCTACTTCCAAATGCGTAACAGGGTTTTTCTAAATTGTTTGCATTTGACAACATTATTAGTCTATTATTATAAGAAAGATGCAATGAGTTATGATCACTTTACAGTTGCTGCTATTTTAAATAACAACAACATCAACATAAAAATGTTTTTTGACGATAAACAGCTGCCATTTCTCATTCAAACTTCATTAAGCGGCATTTAAACACTTAACACACACACTTAAAAATAGGTTAATCACGATTTGAAATCCCAGAAGTAGACTATAGGATTAGAAGACCTAACAAGTGTGCATTATATGTTGTTTCAAAGACTTTCACAAACATTTTAAAATAGCAATTGAACAAAAGAAAGAAAGACATGCAAATACATAATTTATCCTGAGCATGTTTTTATTATTGAGATTACACAAACACACACATAAAATAATAGCCCGTGAGTGTGAGGTGATAAATGGCTGAGATTAAGTGAAACTGAAATCAAGCAGACCTGCATCTCCTTAATGTTGTCCACTGGGGCAGAGGGCTGATGAGATCCTCTGGACCTGATGTTTGACTTCACTGACCGGTAACTCAAAGCCATGATCTTCCCATTGACCTTTTAAGAAGTTTATAGGTATGTAAATCTCATCTTAAAGCTAAATGCACATTTTGCACGCTGTCTTATTGCCGTCCAGAAGGATTTTAGTGTATGCTGTGAACGCGCCTCCCAGACAACACTTTACTTTCGCCACTATAAAGTGTTGTTGGCAGTTGCCATGGAGATGCCGACGTCAGGGGTAACGTTTTAGGGGTAACATGAAAGTGCCCCGGTGCAGTAAGACCAGAGAACAAAAGTCTCACTTCCATTTCACTGATCCCGCAAATGGAACCCATAAATACACGCCTTTTTTTGCTATTTAACCATTTAACTTTCACTCACATTTTTAAAAATAGACTTGAAAGTGCACGATCCAAACTTAAATTTGTATAATTCATGAACGAAAACATTTTATAACATGATATTGATGTACCATTTTCATGGTAATGCAATGTTTGATCTTAAAATGGGTTTCAAAGGATGAATTTTGAGATTTAAAGTTTCCAATTGATATATCATTTCTGATGATTTCTAAAGCGTGATAGAGAAAAAGGCAACGAAGAAGACTTTAGACATAGATATTTTACCAATGTTTTTGTAAAATATTATTTAGGAGTCTTAGACCTTTCCAACGATATATAGTTTGGCATGATTAGATTAGGATTTAATTGTAATATAGTGAAGTAAACTTAGGCGTCCCACAGAGGGGACGGGTGACAGTTAAAGGGTTAAACGACTTTAAGCTGCATGAACGGTTTCTAATGTTTATAGCCTACGATACATTTCTGTAATGTTAACAACGTTATGTTCAGGAATGTTGGGGCCGAATCATCTAAAGGCAGCAGATTTATATTACTCAAACGCAGGCCGTCAGATTTAGAGATCAAATAACTCCTGTTTTAGAAATTTAGCTACCATTAACTACTAAAAGTAGTGCGGTTGCTGTGATTGTGAAGGGTCTGTCCCGAGGTCGTGTTCTTTGGGCGCTATTCTAATTCCACTGTAGACTGTAACTCCTGAGCACTTTCACTAGAGGGCCCAATTGTTTCAGTTCTCACATCATTTCATGCTACATTGTAACATGTCAGTGAACAGATGGGTGAATATTGAAACAATATATAACAATATATAATTCACTTCCAATTTGTATCCAGAGGCTGTTCGACATAAGAGAAAGTAAGTAGCCTATAAACTAAAAGGAATGTGTTTCATAAAAGTAAGAGCAAGAACTAATGCAAAAATAGGCGTATATCTGTCAAAGGGGTCTTACATCTATTGAATAAGTTTGATAAGGAAGTAAAATGATGTATTTCACTTTGCAAATTTCAGAAAATGTATACAAACAAGGTGATAAATAATTATATGACTCAATATGAGTAATGTGTGTACGTATTCTTTAAAATATTTAAGTAATAGCTAAAATGTGTATATTTGTAATTATGTAGGCTATGTGTGGAATTATGTATGTACATTTTTGGAAATGTCTTACGTTCATCATATGTATAAAGGGTAGGCATAATAAGCAAAGGCTTCGACCATCACCTTTTTTGGTAATTGTTTATTTATTTATTTTTTTTTGTGAAAAGTTGTCTGTGATGACCGCAATATTTTTTTTGATGATGATGATGATAATGATGAATATTACGCAGCTGGACGAATAGTTGTTGTTTTTTTAAAACTAATAATTGCATTGCATTTGCACGTAAATTATGCATTAAATACACACAACGTGTGGGTTCAGTAAACATTTAATGATGTTGATAATCAGTGCTTAAAAAGCCACACACAGAAACTTGTGCGTATGGTATATTTAAAATCTGGTAATTTGTTTGATTTTACATAGTAGTGAATTTATCAGAAATATATCAGCAAACCATCATTTATAAATGTATTTATGCTCTTTCAGAACTGAAATGACAAAAAAGTAGGCTATCTGCTGTGACTGCTGAATTTGATTGTAATTCAGTCAATTGCAGCAAAGCAAATTTGTAATAAAGTATATTATTTTGTTGATCAGTATGTTGTCCTAACCCATGAGACCCTCACTACTGCCAAGCTCACCTATATCGACCTTTTTTTTATGAAAATTACTTAGCAAAACGTATGCATGAGATTCATATGCATAAGATCCAACATACAGAACTACCACATTTTGCTATAAGTTTGATTGCATCATATAATAATTGCTGTTAATAGTGTTCATCGTCTGTTTGATTACGTCTTGAATGGATTTTTCCGTACATTTCTGCCATATGTACATTAACTGACAGTCACCACTGATAAGCTACCACTAAATATTGTAGAAACTTAATTTGCTGTAAAGTTGCTTTGCAGCGATTTGTATCGTGAAAAGCGCTGTACAAATAAACTTGAACTGAATTGAATATCTGTGAAAATTTTGACTTTTTTTGAAAATAAAAGTTCACTCATATAGGCTATTCAAGTTGCCGTGAAAGTATTTAGTAGCCTATTTCATTTGATGGAATTATGTCTTGTAGGCTAAATAGAATTTGCATTTTTTTTGTAAATGAATGGAAATAGCATCCTAAATGTGCTTGTTGACGTTTTGTAATTTTTTTTAATAAACAAAAAGCTACAGCATTGTGATATTGCTGAGGTGACCTGTGTGTTTGTGTGTGTGTGTGTTGGGTGGGGGGTCGGTTAGTAGGGGATTCCTGGAGACCCCCTTCTTGAAGAAGACCTCCCCTCTCACTCCCTTCATCCTCCTCCTCCTCCTCTCTACCAGCTGAAACTCAGGAGCGCCGCCGATCGGTACCGACACCTCTCCAGCGAGCTAAAGCCAAGATGGAGGGTCCGCGCTCAGCGAGTACAGGAACGAATCCCCGCACGCCAC
>NW_015505597.1:302378-316132 GCF_001515645.1 Sinocyclocheilus grahami
CATCAACATTTCACTGTGGCTATAACTGAATTTTTAACAGGATTTTCCTATTACAACGGGCTTGTATAACAAGACCCTCCTGCTGAATTATGCAGAGGATCTGCAAACTGGCTTTTCAAGTGGAGAACATACATATGAACCCCATCACACACACTTTTACTTGCACACACAGGCAGAGTTCAGTCCACTTGTTATCCACAAGTACTGAGTCAGGCTCTAGGTCTCATTAACGGGCACTCTTAGACCTTCTCTAAAAGAAAAATCGTTTGTGCAAAATACAATAATGCTTTCCATCAGCACAAACAAGAACCAAGGTAAAGAACATTTACATCGAATCGATCTTTTCTAAGATACCTCTAATTGCACAACTGTAAGCAATCAAAGGTGATTTGTCATTTAATAAGGAGAACTTGCTTGCTGCATACAAAACGTCCATGCAATCCCAAAATGCATTGGGGCTGATGCTTAGGCATTCATTAACTGGGATATATGGGTCTGCAGATCTAAATCCTGAATATGTGAAAATTGCTGACTGAGCTGTTCTTGGTTTTCTTCATTTTCTACACCATTACAGAAGAAATTAATTGCAGGCCACCATGGAAGGATATATACTTGTCTCTTCATTTAGACAGCAATAAAATCTCAGCAATGTCACAATTAGAGAATTCAATCTGAACGCTACAAATTATGGTCAAAAGTATATGGACATCCTAATTAACATGGTTTGGCTCTCAAAGCCTAAGCCTGAAGGTCCACCCCTAAACGTAGTCATCAGTGGGGTGTAAGCAGATAATATGAAAATGCGCAAATGAGATACAAAGTCCCAACAAATTGGCCAAAACATAAAACAGTTACAAGTTGCCATGATAATGTGACAGCTCTTAGTAATCATCATACAATGACATTCCTGATAATTCAACTTCTAGCTTTGTTGCAGTGTGTATCAATATATTTGTTATATAAAGTATGAATATGAATTCTTCCAAAACCAGATTATATGAGCTATATGCTGTCCACATTCATTTTACCCCCCGCTCCCCATGATATACAGATTAATTTCTGTGTGAAGGACGGTATTGCATATTGTACAAAGTAGCCTATTATTTTGTGAATATCATATTGCATGTACATTACACTCAGTATTTGCACATTCACACCCTGTATTATGTGTGTCTTAAGCAGTAACGTTACCTACTTACCTATTTTCCACCAGACCAGTATCAACAGCATGTAAAGATTCTATTCTAGTCGATTCGAAATTTTGCTACAGAGTTTTACCGCCATCTGGTGTTCTGTAAAACATTTGGAAAAATAAATACATAAATAAATAAACAAAATAAATTATATAATTGGAATCTGAAAGCTACTTCCAAATGCGTAACAGGGTTTTTCTAAATTGTTTGCATTTGACAACATTATTAGTCTATTATTATAAGAAAGATGCAATGAGTTATGATCACTTTACAGTTGCTGCTATTTTAAATAACAACAACATCAACATAAAAATGTTTTTTGACGATAAACAGCTGCCATTTCTCATTCAAACTTCATTAAGCGGCATTTAAACACTTAACACACACACTTAAAAATAGGTTAATCACGATTTGAAATCCCAGAAGTAGACTATAGGATTAGAAGACCTAACAAGTGTGCATTATATGTTGTTTCAAAGACTTTCACAAACATTTTAAAATAGCAATTGAACGAAAGAAAGAAAGAAAGACATGCAAATACATAATTTATCCTGAGCATGTTTTTATTATTGAGATTACACAAACACACACATAAAATAATAGCCCGTGAGTGTGAGGTGATAAATGGCTGAGATGAAGTGTTAACTGAAATCAAGCAGACCTGCATCTCCTTAATGTTGTCCACTGGGGCAGAGGGCTGATGAGATCCTCTGGACCTGATGTTTGACTTCACTGACCGGTAACTCAAAGCCATGATCTTCCCATTGACCTTTTAAGAAGTTTATAGGTATGTAAATCTCATCTTAAAGCTAAATGCACATTTTGCACGCTGTCTTATTGCCGTCCAGAAGGATTTTAGTGTATGCTGTGAACGCGCCTCCCAGACAACACTTTACTTTCGCCACTATAAAGTGTTGTTGGCAGTTGCCATGGAGATGCCGACGTCAGGGGTAACGTTTTAGGGGTAACATGAAAGTGCCCCGGTGCAGTAAGACCAGAGAACAAAAGTCTCACTTCCATTTCACTGATCCCGCAAATGGAACCCATAAATACACGCCTTTTTTTGCTATTTAACCATTTAACTTTCACTCACATTTTTAAAAATAGACTTGAAAGTGCACGATCCAAACTTAAATTTGTATAATTCATGAACGAAAACATTTTATAACATGATATTGATGTACCATTTTCATGGTAATGCAATGTTTGATCTTAAAATGGGTTTCAAAGGATGAATTTTGAGATTTAAAGTTTCCAATTGATATATCATTTCTGATGATTTCTAAAGCGTGATAGAGAAAAAGGCAACGAAGAAGACTTTAGACATAGATATTTTACCAATGTTTTTGTAAAATATTATTTAGGAGTCTTAGACCTTTCCAACGATATATAGTTTGGCATGATTAGATTAGGATTTAATTGTAATATAGTGAAGTAAACTTAGGCGTCCCACAGAGGGGACGGGTGACAGTTAAAGGGTTAAACGACTTTAAGCTGCATGAACGGTTTCTAATGTTTATAGCCTACGATACATTTCTGTAATGTTAACAACGTTATGTTCAGGAATGTTGGGGCCGAATCATCTAAAGGCAGCAGATTTATATTACTCAAACGCAGGCCGTCAGATTTAGAGATCAAATAACTCCTGTTTTAGAAATTTAGCTACCATTAACTACTAAAAGTAGTGCGGTTGCTGTGATTGTGAAGGGTCTGTCCCGAGGTCGTGTTCTTTGGGCGCTATTCTAATTCCACTGTAGACTGTAACTCCTGAGCACTTTCACTAGAGGGCCCAATTGTTTCAGTTCTCACATCATTTCATGCTACATTGTAACATGTCAGTGAACAGATGGGTGAATATTGAAACAATATATAACAATATATAATTCACTTCCAATTTGTATCCAGAGGCTGTTCGAAATAAGAGAAAGTACGTAGCCTATAAACTAAAAGGAATGTGTTTCATAAAAGTAAGAGCAAGAACTAATGCAAAAATAGGCGTATATCTGTCAAAGGGGTCTTACATCTATTGAATAAGTTTGATAAGGAAGTAAAATGATGTATTTCACTTTGCAAATTTCAGAAAATGTATACAAACAAGGTGATAAATAATTATATGACTCAATATGAGTAATGTGTGTACGTATTCTTTAAAATATTTAAGTAATAGCTAAAATGTGTATATTTGTAATTATGTAGGCTATGTGTGGAATTATGTATGTACATTTTTGGAAATGTCTTACGTTCATCATATGTATAAAGGGTAGGCATAATAAGCAAAGGCTTCGACCATCACCTTTTTTGGTAATTGTTTATTTATTTATTTTTTTTTGTGAAAAGTTGTCTGTGATGACCGCAATATTTTTTTGATGATGATGATAATGATGAATATTACGCAGCTGGACGAATAGTTGTTGTTTTTTTAAAACTAATAATTGCATTGCATTTGCACGTAAATTATGCATTAAATACACACAACGTGTGGGTTCAGTAAACATTTAATGATGTTGATAATCAGTGCTTAAAAAGCCACACACAGAAACTTGTGCGTATGGTATATTTAAAATCTGGTAATTTGTTTGATTTTACATAGTAGTGAATTTATCAGAAATATATCAGCAAACCATCATTTATAAATGTATTTATGCTCTTTCAGAACTGAAATGACAAAAAAGTAGGCTATCTGCTGTGACTGCTGAATTTGATTGTAATTCAGTCAATTGCAGCAAAGCAAATTTGTAATAAAGTATATTATTTTGTTGATCAGTATGTTGTCCTAACCCATGAGACCCTCACTACTGCCAAGCTCACCTATATCGACCTTTTTTTTATGAAAATTACTTAGCAAAACGTATGCATGAGATTCATATGCATAAGATCCAACATACAGAACTACCACATTTTGCTATAAGTTTGATTGCATCATATAATAATTGCTGTTAATAGTGTTCATCGTCTGTTTGATTACGTCTTGAATGGATTTTTCCGTACATTTCTGCCATATGTACATTAACTGACAGTCACCACTGATAAGCTACCACTAAATATTGTAGAAACTTAATTTGCTGTAAAGTTGCTTTGCAGCGATTTGTATCGTGAAAAGCGCTGTACAAATAAACTTGAACTGAATTGAATATCTGTGAAAATTTTGACTTTTTTTGAAAATAAAAGTTCACTCATATAGGCTATTCAAGTTGCCGTGAAAGTATTTAGTAGCCTATTTCATTTGATGGAATTATGTCTTGTAGGCTAAATAGAATTTACATTTTTTTTGTAAATGAATGGAAAAAGCATCCTAAATGTGCTTGTTGACGTTTTGTAATTTTTTTTAATAAACAAAAAGCTACAGCATTGTGATATTGCTGAGGTGACCTGTGTGTTTGTGTGTGTGTGTGTTGGGTGGGGGGTCGGTTAGTAGGGGATTCCTGGAGACCCCCTTCTTGAAGAAGACCTCCCCTCTCACTCCCTTCATCCTCCTCCTCCTCCTCTCTACCAGCTGAAACTCAGGAGCGCCGCCGATCGGTACCGACACCTCTCCAGCGAGCTAAAGCCAAGATGGAGGGTCCGCGCTCAGCGAGTACAGGAACGAATCCCCGCAAGCCACTCTTTGCTTTCCAATGAAGAGGATTTATTCCTGATCAGTCACTTGATCTCGGAAAATCGACACTGACCCGTTATTTTGGGGAGTTTTGTTGAGGGAGAATCATTGATCCGAGGATGAGTTCAGGGGAGGGAGAGGACATATCTAAGGAGGCGGCCGACATAGCGGCGTTTTTTAAATCCGGTAAGTGGAGAAGAAGAGAGGGGCGCGCGGTTCGGTGTTTACGTGATGATCAACCCGCTGATCCGGATCCTGGTTCACGGCAAAGATGCGTGACCGAACTGATCGGACCATAGATCCGAACTGATGGTTACTGTGAATCTGCAGACGTGATTTTATAGCCAGATAGAGCTGGCAGGTTAAGATATATAGGTCAATCACTTTGAATGCTTTTACATGACATCATTTATTTGGAATATGACATTGCATTTGAATGTGCGCATCACCAGCCCACTGCATTCATTCACGGTAACACACTATTACCCTACATTCACAGACATCATGGTGTGAATTTTGAGCTCATTCTGGTTCTTTATGCACCACTTTGGCAATCCACTGGTTGGGTTGTTGCAGTCAGCTGTTGCTGTGATTTGTGTCAGCTGTTTCTGCAGTACCAGATGCATCCAAGAACTCTGTAATGGGCCGTGGACAACCTGAGTGACATCAGGAGACTCACAATATCCCGATTTCTGTTTTCTCTCTGCTTCAGCCAGTGCTTGCTAGTGATGATGCATGTAACATGTTGCGTGTTGTTCATTCAACTTTATTGTGAGCAGTAATGAAGCATGATATGACAGCAAATACAGTGCAACAAAGGACTAATGCATGGCGAAGAAGGTAGAGGAAATGAATGGCCTCAAATATGAAAATATAGCTAGAAAAAAATGTGCGTTAATATTTGAGAAAACAACGATTTGCTTAACACATTCAATATCTGATATGATATTGAGTATCTGAAGATATCAGTATCTTCAGCAGCTAGCCTCTTTGTAAGATCATTTGTGATCCTCACAAAAAAAAAAAAAAAAAAACCTTCCAAAGGCCTTATGTTAAACAGTTTCTATTACGCTTGTAAGGCCTGTAATGGTGTTTCCCTGTCTATGGCTCCCCACGACCCTAAATTGGACCAGCTGTTTGGGAAAAGGATGGATTGGTAAATAGTTTAAAGTTACATGAAATCAGGTTACAAGTTTGAATGATACTTATTTGGGCCTCAATTGAAATTTGGTCAGATTAGACTGAAGCGAAAACTGATTTTAAAAAAGTATAAAGAATTTCTACTGAGTATCACTCTTGTTTGTTTTAAGCAGAGGTTGACCGATAACAGCTTTTTTGATAATAGCTCGATAAGAGTAACTGATATAATATAAAATGTCTGACAGTTTTTAAAATATACATAGTGAATTAGGGATGGATGGTATGGCCAAAATATGGGTAATTTATACAAATTGCACAGAACAGTTATTTTTCTGCAATTTATATTACATAACCATGGTAAAGAGGATTCTTAACAAATGAATGCTTAACATGGCATCATTGCAAAAACAGCATATATATATATATATATATATAAAATTAGGTTAAAAACATTTGACTTCCAATAATAATACATATAAAATTCTAATTTAATTATGTCAACATGAATTTTTAGTATCAGTTCCTGTCGTGAGCTTAAGTCATGTTTCAACATAGGCTACATGAAGAGTCAATGTAAAATTTCACCTCTAGAGTCTGTGTGTTCATTTTAGAATACTTGCAAATGTTGTTATCTATGCCAATTAATAGCCATAAACAATAAAAACAAGTTTGCTTATAGTCTTGGATGAGGTTCAAACCAATATACTGTATAGCAAATTTGGTGTAGGTGGTTGCCCCTTTTTGTGCCAGTCTGTTGAAATTAACGCAGCATTTACCACATTATTGTCAACATAATACGTTGAATAACATGCTTGCAATGCAGTGTTTGGTTAAATGATTCATGTAATTAAAGGAAATCTGATGTTTGTTTACTTAAACCGCATGTAAGTTACTGGTTTGCTCATGTTGTGTTCTGAATGTCAAGAAACAAGGTGTCATAAGATTCACACTTCCCATTAGAGCGAAGTGTTTCCAGGGGTCTATTTTAAAGCACTTCTGCATCCTAGGGCAGTGTTTCAGAACGAAGGCTTCTCTCTCGGACTCCTCTGGTCGGTCTGTTAATTGCCCCATGCCTGCTCAACACTCAAGTTTTGGCACCGACAAGCTTTCTCTCTGGCTGTCTTTGCGTTAAACACATTTTGTGTTTCCAGAACATTGGATGTCTCATCATCAGTGCCCTACTTAGTCACTGAGCATTGAATGCAGTCTCTCTGGGGCAAGACGCCCACCTAAAGAGCTTTTGTTCGGTTTTGAGGACTGTTGCAGATCTTGCACACCAACCTTGGCCTGCATTCTGAACTACCCTTTGATGCTGAGCAAAGAAAATGGCTCAGTGTTTGCTAGAACCAGCACGGAATAGTGATGGTGGTCTGTTCAGGCAGTTAGAGGCATCCTTAAGTGGAGTGTGTGACATATGTTTCAGAATATTGGTGGCACTGGTTTATCCTGTTTTGTAGGGAAAACAAGACACAAACTGAATGAGTGCAATCCAGCGTGAGTATATGTATATCTTCGCATCAAAAAACGATTATTTTAATGGCTTTGCCATAACAATAAATGCTAACATATTAAAATGGCGGCATACACTAAATTTGGACATTGACATACTCACAACATTTCTGATGCAAACTAATTGCTTGGAACAAGCTGTGGCCTGAAAATGTAGAAACATATGCAAATGCGTACCGCTTCTAACTCAATATGACAGACTGCATTTCATAAGACAGTACTCAGTTCTAGAAAATTGGACATTTTTTGATTGGAAATACATTTATAAATTAAGATCTGCTACAAATTTCACTCTATGTACAAATTCTCATGGCAGTTGTATCTATTTCTATCAGTGTGTATACCATGCAATTTGAGACGGTACATAAATAGCAAGTATTGCGTTAGATTGTGAACCATCTTCTGTCTTGAAGACACAGCTCTTTATACATGACAGCACCACTTATTCACACACTTGTGGATGGATGATTGAGGTTGTCATGACATATTCAGCCCACTTCACAATGTGGCGGCGGAACAGCTGAAAGCTGGATCACACAAAACCTGAGCCCTCCCTCAGAGTCTATCAGCAGCAAACCACTTCCATAGAAAATGTTTCCGTCTGAGCTGAGTTACTCTTTTCAACCCTTTGCTGTTCTGTCTTGTAATTGGTGCGGCCAGACCTCCTTTGAAGTCTGTTGCGATATAGAGCGAGAAATTGTGACTTCCGAATCCTTCGGTTCTCTGTTGTGGTGGCTCTGTGCCTTTTAAGCAAAACATCTCAAGGGGTTGTTGCACCAACTTTCCAAATTTGTAATCATTTAACAGTCTGTTTTTAAAATTAAGGATTCAAATGAGGTGTGAAAAGCCATTGCGGCCTCATTCTGGAAAGGGAAGGATGTTATTAAGTTAATGGATGCCAAACCTTAAGATTTTGTTTCACTTCCTCTGATACTGAAGTGACTTTTTGACTTGATGAAATGATTTCCGTATGAAAGTTATAGTTTTCTCAATAATTGTGCCATTTACCAAATGCAGCCTAATGAAATTGCTCATTTCCTGTACTGGCAGTGTTTGACTTGAAGAGATCTGTCATTGCTAAAATCATTCTCAACTTACATCTTTTTATGTTTAATTAGAGGTTAGCTAAAAGTGAAGGGAGGATTGTGGCTTGGGATATTTCCTAACATTGCCTCACTTTGATCAACTATAAAACATAATTACATTGGAAAGAAACATGCTATTTGAGAAAATTACACATCTGACTATCACATGATATGAAAAATTAGATCAAATCTTCCCCTTGTATGGTCACTTTATGTTGGATTGTGGGTAGTGCTAAATGCTAAGGATCGTAGCTGTTTGACTAAAGTAATAAATTAATATAAATTTACTCAGAAGGTACTGTAAGATAATTTAAAGCCAAAGTGTGTGATTTCTGTGCCACTTGTGTCACCAGGCAAAATTGTAAAAATTATTGTTTTCAAATCAGTTTCCAGATAACGTCCCTCATCTACCAGTGGTTGTAAAAACAGATAGTTCTGGCCCAAAGGCACACTACTTGTTGAGTCAATAGCGGATTAACAGAATGCTTTCCCATGTCAAAAATTCATAGTTTTCAGTCAGGTGATTGGCAGGGAGACTTGAAGGGCAAAACATCCTTAAGGCCCGTTCACACAGAATATGTTTTTGCATCTACAACACAAGACACAGTGCAGAATGCCTTCTCTTCCATGTTGCCATCAAATAAAACAGTTGCCATGCCAACTTGCTATTGTAAACAAAAGCCTGCAATGACCACCTCCGGGGTCTTCTGATTGGTCCACTGTTTTGTTTTACACTGTATGTAAAAGTTGAAATTATTTTAACTTGACACGGCGTCTTAAAAATGCTCATGTGCGAGACACTGCAAAAGATATGAGCACAATGGTCAAAAACGCTCGTCTAGCATGTTTACAAAGAAAAACAATGGAAAAGTAGCACATTGTCACTGTCTTAAAGGAGACATATTATGCCCCTTTTTACAATATGTGATATAAGTCTCTGGTGTCCCCAGAATGTGTCTGTGAAGTTTTTATATAGAGATTTATATCATTTTGAAAATGCCTATTTTGAGTGGAAGCAGAAACACGCTGTTTTTCGGGCCTGTCTCTTTAAATGCAAATGAGCTGCTGCTCCCCGCCCCCTTTTCCAGAATAGAGCTGTGCCATTATAGCTCGTACCTGCTGAAAAATATCTGTTTTGGTTGTGATTATCATGATTATCATGCGTTTTGAACCATATGAGTTTAAACTTCTGATATACGGTTTTCTGAGCGCACACATCCGAAGCATACGGACAGAAAGCGGCTGTCACAGCATGTGAGTACTAAACTAAGTTCTCATTCACACACAAGTTTACGTTAAAAACACACATGAGTTACAAAAAAGGTAAACAGCTGGGAAATAAATCTCATGTTTATTTTAGATCTGTGTGGCAGCAGCAATATACATTAAATAAATCAATAAATCCACTGCTCTGTTGTCTCCTCCGAGGCTGGGACTGTAAATAGTGTTCTGTGCTCGTCTGTGTAGCCAATGACAGAACAGTTAGCATGTTTTGCTCAAACTTTTGCCGTGGCATTAGGAACTAGTACACCGTTGTCGCTTGCGAAAACACAATAACGGCGCCTTGGGTGTAAACTTACAGATTAAGGGGCGGTACTATTATAATGAGATCGCTTTGCCACGTCACCAACGGAGCGAAATCAGATGCGCTCGTTTTCTCAGACGCTTTCAGAAAAAGGCTTCCCAAAACAAAGTTACCGGGTTAATCTTTTTCACGTTTCCTTGGTTGGTAGATGCACCGGGGACCTGATTATAGCACTTAAAACCTGGAAAAGTCAGATTTACATGATATGTCACCTTTAAAGCATTAAGCTACATTTCATAATGGTTTTCTATGGAGAACACTTCAGGTGCAATTTAGCACATTGCGTTCATATTTTGGGCACATTTGCTTGTCAGACTGCTGCATTCATTTATCAGTAATGTGTATACTGAAAATTTCATAATACAGTAGTAGCCTACCTAGTGCAAACCTGGTAGAAATAATTGGTGGGCCAGGAAATCCTTGTTTTGCCTTCCTTTTGTTCCTATATGAGTGTGACATCACATGAAAATGATAAATACCGTCTCTAGGTTACGTATGTAACCATGGTTCCCCGAGGGAACGAGACGCTGCGTCGAGTCGCTTTGGGAACGCCCTTGCGTGACCGCGTTCTGAAGCACGTGTCAAATCCGTCCAATGGAGCAGCGAGACGTCACGAGCAGGGTGACGTAAGCACCAGAAAGCATAAAGGCACATCCGGCCGGGCGCAAACCAGCTTCGATGAAGTAGCGCCTGCAGGGATGCAGGGAGTATGGCAAAGAGACGCAGCGTCTCGTTCCCTCGGGGAACCATGGTTACATACGTAACCTAGAGACGTTCCCCTTCAGGAACTCGAGCTGCGTCGAGTCGCTTTGGGAACGAGAATACCAACTGCGCCATACTACCAAGTCCCTGCCTGTGTGTGTGTCCTATGAGCACATCACGAAGAGAGAACTTGGGAACCTGGGGTAGAAGCCAGGTCTAGGTTGTAAAAGCAGACAAAAGTGTGCGGAGAGGACCAGCCCGCCGCAGCACAAATGTCCTGCAAGGCCACACCCAAGCTGAAAGCCTTGGAGGCCGCCATACTCCTGGTCGAGTGCGCTCTAACCCCCATAGGTGAGGGGAGGCCAGAGGACTCGTAGGCTAGTGAGATGGCCTCAACCACCCACCTACCCGTAGTCTGCTTGATCGCCAGAAATCCCTTCTTTGGCGGACCAAAACAAACAAAAAGCTGATCTGCCTTACGCGACGGGACAACTCTGTGTGCGTAAGCGTCCAGTGCTCGAACTGGACAGAGCAGATCACGCCTTTCTTGGCCTACTTCCTGGTATGGAGGAGGACAGAATGCCTTAAGTACTATGGGCCCTGGTGAAGAAGTGGGCACCTTAGGGACATACCCGGCCCTCGGGTAAAGGAATGCCCTAACCATGCCTGGAGCGAACTCCAAGCATGAAACAGAGAGTGCCTGAAGATCCCCGATCCTTTTTAGTGAAGAAATAGCGAGGAGAAAGATGGTCTTGAGCCTGAGCAACTTGACCGAACTTCTTCTATAGGTTCAAAGGGGGCATTGCATGAGCCCTCCAGAACCACAGCCAGGTCCCATGAGGGCACCTTGGTGCGCTGTACTGGCCTCAGCCTCAGGGTGCCACGGAGGAAACGAGTGGCAAGTGGGTGTCTTCCCAATGATTGACCACCCAGAAGGGCGTGGTAAGCAGCTAAGGCCGCCACGTATACCTTCAGAGTGGAGGGAGATAACCCTGCGGAGAATCGCTCCTGCAGAAACTCCAGAACTGTACCAATTGGGCAGTTGACTGGGTCCTGCAGTCACTGTCCGCACCATGAAGCGAAAAGTTTCCACTTCAAGGCATACTGTTTCCTAGTGGCGGGAGCTCTGGACTGGAGTACAGTCTCAACAACCTCAGTTGAGAGACCAGATGCTAGGAGCTGTGCCCCCTCAGGGGCCATGCCCACAGCTTCCATAACTCCGCCGATTGATGTAGGAGACCACCGATGTGTTGTCTGTGCGGACAAACGCATGATGCCCCCTTAGGTCTGGAAGGAAGTGTGTCAGAGCTCGAAACACGGCCAGCATTCCCCGGCAGTTGATGTGCCAAAAGAGATGATGGCCTTCCCACAGACCCTAGGCAGAGCGGCCACTCATGACCGCTCCCCAGCCCGTGAGAGAGGCATCCGTCATTAGCCTTACGCGACGACAAGGAGCCCCTAACGTCGGGCCTTGAACCAGGAACCAACGTTTCTTCCACATGTCTAAGGCACGTAAGCATCGCCGCGTGACCTTGATCATGCAAAGCGGATTCCCCCTCAGGGAAAATCCTTTGGTTCTGAGCCACCACTGCAAGGGTCTCATGTACAGCAGGCCAAAAGGTATCACACGTTGGACGCCGCTGCCATCAGGCCCAACAGCCTCAGAAACTGTTTGACAGTGAGTGACTGGCCTTCTCTTACCCTCGTGACTGTCATGAGGATTGACTCGATTCGAGCAGGAGACAGACGTGCCTGCATCGAGGTTGAGTCCCACACCACGCCTAAATAAGTGGTTCTCTGTAGTGGAGAAAGAACACTCTTCTTGGCATTTAGTCTTAACCCCAGCTCTCTCGTATGGGCGAGGACGACATCTCGATGCCGAGCCGCCATCTGCTCCGATTGAGCTAGTGTTAACCAATCATCGATATAATTGAGTATGCGGATGCCCTGGAGTCGCAGTGGAGCCAGAGCAGCATCCACACACTTTGTGAAAGTGCGGGGTGAGAGTAACAGGCCGAAGGGAAGAACTCTATATTGGTATGCTTCGCCCCCGAAAGCAAACCTCAGGAACTTCCAGTGTTGAGGGAGGATGGAAACATGGAAATAAGCGTCTCTGAGATCTATCGTAACAAACCAGTCCTCGGACTGGATCTGAGATACTATCTGCTGATAGTGAGCATCTTGAACCGAAGCCGTTTGATAGCGCGGTTCAGAAGACGGAGATCTAAGATCCGACGCAACCCCTCCATCCTTCTTCGGAACGATGAAGTAACGGCTGTAGAACCCGGACGCTCTCGAGAGAGAGAGGAGGAACACGTTCTATGGCCCCCTTCCTCAAGAGAGTATCTACTTCTTGTTCCATTACCAGAGCCTGCTCGGGGCCCACTAGTGTGGGGATGACCCCGTTGAAACGAGGCAGACGAGAACCGAACTGGATTCTGTAACCTTCTCTACAATCTGCAGGACCCATTTTGAGATATTTGGTAGAAGTTTCCACGCTACCAGAAAATCTACTAAGGGAACCAGCCTCTCGAGGCTGGCGTCTGGTATTATTAGAGGAGCCAGTTCGGTGCCCTGAAGCGGATGACCGGCAGGGAACGACCGACCTGACTGCTGTAGCACCCTCACTTGAGGGGACGAGCTCTCCCGTGCCATACCGTTGCCGGGCGGCAGCTGGGAATTTCGCTCGTCGGAGCTCACTGAGCCCTGAAGCACCGAGGTGGCAGGGGTATCAATAAACCTCCATGAGGGCACTGAGGGAACAACCGACCCCCCTGCTGTAGCACCCTCAATTGAGGGGGCGAGCTCTCCCGTGCCGTACCGTTGCCGGGCGGCAGCTGGGAATTTCACTCGGCGGAGCTCACTGAGCCCTGAGGCACCGAGGTCGCACCCCCCATCCTTCTTCGGAACGATGAAGTAACGGCTGTAGAACCCGGATGCTCTCT